>NW_026697169.1:0-32132 GCF_030435755.1 Ochotona princeps | reverse complement strand
TGCGTGAGAGCTAATTCAATCAAGGAAACACTGCATGTTGGTGAAGCGCATATTGAAGAAGGATCAGCCGAGTGGTTCTTGTGGGAGAACAACTCCATTTGGCTCACTAACTTCACACACCATCAGGCTTCCAAGCAGCTCTCAAGGAAACTCAGTTTTCACACTCTAGGCTTAATGCCCTTTGAGTGCCTAGGAATGAAATGCACCTGGTAGAGCATCCCACACAAACCAATGCTCCACATGGGGGTTTCACATGCCACCAACTCCACATTCACAGACAACTTCAGCGAAACAGCCATTTTCAGATAGCCCTCAATGCAAAGGCTCTAGAAGAAAATATTGGTGTGAGAGCTAATTCAATCAAGGAAACACTGCATGTTGGTGAAGCGCATATTGAAGAAGAATCAGCCGAGTGGTTCTTATGGGAGAACAACTCCATTTGCTCACTAACTTCACACACCATCAGGCTTCCAAGCAGCTCTCAAGGAAACTCAGTTTTCACACTCTAGGCTTAATGCCCTTTGAGTGCATTATGTAGGAATGAACCTGGTAGAGCATCCCACACAAACCAATGCTCCACATGCGGGTTTCACATGCCACCAACTCCACATTCACAGGCAACTTCAGCGCCAAAGCCATTTTCAGATAGCCCTCAATACAAAGGCTCTAGGCGCAAATATTGGTGTGAGAGCTAATTCAATCAAGGAAACACTGCATGTTTGTGAAGCGCATATTGAAGAAGAATCAGCCGAGTGGTTCTTGTGGGAGAACAACTCCATTTGGCTCACTAACTTCACACACCATCAGGCTTCCAAGCAGCTCTCAAGGAAACTCAGTTTTCGCACTCTAGGCTTAATGCCCTTTGAGTGCCTAGGACTCAAATGAAGCTTGGTGAGCTTATCACACAAACCAATGCTCCACATGCGGGTTTCACATGCCACCAACTCCACATTCACAGACAACTTCAGCGCCAAAGCCGTTTTCAGGTAGCCCTCAATGCATAGGCTCTAGGCCCAAATATTGGTGTGAGAGCTAATTCAATCAAGGAAACACTGCATGTTGGTGAAGCGCATATTGAAGAAGAATCAGCCGAGTGGTTCTTGTGGGATAACAACTCCATTTGGCTCACTAACTTCACACACCATCAGGCTTCCAAGCAGCTCTCAAGGAAACTCAGTTTTCGCACTCTAGGCTTAATGCCCTTTGAGTGCATTATCTAGGAATGAACCTGGTAGAGCATCCCACACAAACCAATGCTCCACATGCGGGTTTCACATGCCACCAACTCCACATTCACAGACAACTTCATCGCCAAAGCCATTTTCAGATAGCCCTCAATGCAAAGGCTCTAGCCCGAAATATAGGTGTGAGAGCTAATTCAATCAAGGAAACACTGCATGTTGGTGAAGCGCATATTGAAGAAGGATCAGCCGAGTGGTTCTTGTGGGAGAACAACTCCATTTGGCTCACTAACTTCACACACCATCAGGCTTCCAAGCAGCTCTCAAGGAAACTCAGTTTTCACACTCTAGGCTTAATGCCCTTTGAGTGCCTAGGAATGAAATGCACCTGGTAGAGCATCCCACACAAACCAATGCTCCACATGGGGGTTTCACATGCCACCAACTCCACATTCACAGACAACTTCAGCGAAACAGCCATTTTCAGGTAGCCCTCAATGCAAAGGCTCTAGACGCAAATATTGGTGTGAGAGCTAATTCAATCAAGGAAACACTGCATGTTGGTGAAGCGCATATTGAAGAAGAATCAGCCGAGTGGTTCTTGTGGGAGAACAACTCCATTTGGCTCACTAACTTCACACACCATCAGGCTTCCAAGCAGCTCTCAAGGAAACTCAGTTTTCGCACTCTAGGCTTAATGCCCTTTGAGTGCCTAGGACTGAAATGAAGCTTGGTGAGCTTATCACACAAACCAATGCTCCACATGCGGGTTTCACATGCCACCAACTCCACATTCACAGACAACTTCATCGCCAAAGCCATTTTCAGATAGCCCTCAATGCAAAGGCTCTAGGCCGAAATATAGGTGTGAGAGCTAATTCAATCAAGGAAACACTGCATGTTGGTGAAGCGCATATTGAAGAAGGATCAGCCGAGTGGTTCTTGTGGGAGAACAACTCCATTTGGCTCACTAACTTCACACACCATCAGGCTTCCAAGCAGCTCTCAAGGAAACTCAGTTTCACACTCTAGGCTTAATGCCCTTTGAGTGCATTATCTAGGAATGAACCTGGTAGAGCATCCCACACAAACCAATGCTCCACATGCGGGTTTCACATGCCACCAACTCCACATTCACAGGCAACTTCAGCGCCAAAGCCATTTTCAGATAGCCCTCAATGCAAAGGCTCTAGGCGAAAATATTGGTGTGAGAGCTAATTCAATCAAGGAAACACTGCATGTTGGTGAAGCGCATATTGAAGAAGAATCAGCCGAGTGGTTCTTGTGGGGAACAACTCCATTTGGCTCACTAACTTCACACACCATCAGGCTTCCAAGCAGCTCTCAAGGAAACTCAGTTTTCACACTCTAGGCTTAATGCCCTTTGAGTGCCTAGGACTGAAATGCACCTGGTAGAGCATCCCACACAAAAGAATGCTCCACATGCGGGTTTCACATGCCACCAACTCCACATTCACAGACAACTTCAGCGCCAGGGCCATTTTCAGACAGCCCTCAATGCAAAGGCTCTAGGCCCAAATATTGGTGTGAGAGCTAATTCAATCAAGGAAACACTGCATGTTGGTGAAGGGCATATTGAAGAAGGATCAGCCGAGTGGTTCTTGTGGGAGAACAACTCCATTTGGCTCACTAACTTCACACACCATCAGGCTTCCAAGCAGCTCTCAAGGAAACTCAGTTTTCACACTCTATGCTTATTGCCCTTTGAGTGCATTATCTAGGAATGAACCTGGTAGAGCATCCCACAGAAAAGAATGTTCCACATGCGGGTTTCACATGCCACCAACTCCACATTCACAGGCAACTTCAGCGCCACAGCCGTTTTCAGATAGCCCTCAATGCAAAGGCTCTAGACGCAAATATTGGTGTGAGAGCTAATTCAATCAAGGAAACACTGCATGTTGGTGAAGCGCATATTGAAGAAGGATCAGCCGAGTGGTTCTTGTGGGAGAACAACTCCATTTGGCTCACTAACTTCACACACCATCAGGCTTCCAAGCAGCTCTCAAGGAAACTCAGTTTTCACACTCTATGCTTAGTGCCCTTTGAGTGCCTAGGACTGAAAGGAAGCTTGGTGAGCATCCCACACAAACGAATGCTCCACATGCGGGTTTCACATGCCACCAACTTCACATTCACAGGCAACTTCAGCGCCACAGCCATTTTCAGACAGCCCTCAATGCAAAGGCTCTAGACGCAAATATTGGTGTGAGAGCTAATTCAATCAAGGAAACACTGCATGTTGGTGAAGCGCATATTGAAGAAGAATCAGCCGAGTGGTTCTTGTGGGAGAACAACTCCATTTGGCTCACTAACTTCACACACCATCAGGCTTCCAAGCAGCTCTCAAGGAAACTCAGTTTTCGCACTCTAGGCTTAATGCCCTTTGAGTGCCTAGGACTCAAATGAAGCTTGGTGAGCTTATCACACAAACCAATGCTCCACATGCGGGTTTCACATGCCACCAACTCCACATTCACAGACAACTTCAGCACCAAAGCCGTTTTCAGGTAGCCCTCAATGCAAAGGCTCCAGGCCCAAAGATTGGTGTGAGAGCTAATTCAATCAAGGAAACACTGCATGTTGGTGAAGCGCATGTTGAAGAAGAATCAGCAGAGTGGTTCTTGTGGGAGAACAACTCCATTTGGCTCACTAACTTCACACACCATCAGGCTTCCAAGCAGCTCTCAAGGAAACTCAGTTTTCACACTCTAGGCTTAATGCCCTTTGAGTGCATTATCTAGGAATAAACCTGGTAGAGCATCCCACACAAACCAATGCTCCACATGCGGGTTTCACATGCCACCAACTCCACATTCACAGACAACTTCAGCGCCAAAGCCATTTTCAGATAGCTCTCAATGCAAAGGCTCTAGGCGCAAATATTGGTGTGAGAGCTAATTCAATCAAGGAAACACTGCATGTTGGGGAAGGCCATATTGAAGAAGGATCAGCCGAGTGGTTCTTGCGGGAGAACAACTCCATTTGGCTCACTAACTTCACACACCATCAGGCTTCCAAGCAGCTCTCAAGGAAACTCAGTTTTCACACTCTAGGCTTAATGCCCTTGGAGTGCATTATGTAGGAATGAACCTGGTAGAGCATCCCACACAAACGAATGATCCACGTGCGGGTTTCACATGCCACCAACTCCACATTCACAGACAACTTCAGCGCCAAAGCCATTTTCAGATAGCCCTCAATGCAAAGGGTCTAGGTGCAAATATTGGTGTGAGAGCTAATTCAACCAAGGAAACACTGCATGTTAGTGAAGCGCATATTGAAGAAGAATCAGCCGAGTGGTTCTTGTGGGACAACAACTCCATTTGGCTCACTAACTTCACACACCATCAGGCTTCCAAGCAGCTCTCAAGGAAACTCAGTTTTCACACTCTAGGCTTAATGCCCGTTGAGTGCCTAGGAATGAAATGCACCTGGTAGAGCATCCCACACGAAAGAATGCTCCACATGCGGGTTTCACATGCCACCAACTCCACATTCACAGACAACTTCAGCGCCAAAGCCATTTTCAGATAGCTCTCAATGCAAAGGCTCTAGGCGCAAATATTGGTGTGAGAGCTAATTCAATCAAGGAAACACTGCATGTTGGTGAAGCGCATATTGAAGAAAAATCAGCCGAGTGGTTCTTGTGGGGGAACAACTCCATTTGGCTCACTAACTTCACACACCATCAGGCTTCCAAGCAGCTCTCAAGGAAACTCAGTTTTCGCACTCTAGGCTTAATGCCCTTTGAGTGCATTATGTAGGAATGAACCTGGTAGAGCATCCCACACAAACCAATGCTCCACATGCGGGTTTCACATGCCACCAACTCCACATTCACAGACAACTTCAGCGCCAAAGCAATTTTCAGATAACCCTCAATGCAAAGGCTCTAGACGCAAATATTGGCGTGAGAGCTAATTCAATCAAGGAAACACTGCATGTTGGTGAAGCGCATATTGAAGAAGGATCAGCCGAGTGGTTCTTGTGGGAGAACAACTCCATTTGGCTCACTAACTTCACACACCATCAGGCTTCCAAGCAGCTCTCAAGGAAACTCAGTTTTCACACTCTAGGCTTAATGCCCTTTGAGTGCCTAGGAATGAAATGCACCTGGTAGAGCATCCCACACAAACCAATGCTCCACATGGGGGTTTCACATGCCACCAACTCCACATTCACAGACAACTTCAGCGAAACAGCCATTTTCAGATAGCCCTCAATGCAAAGGCTCTAGAAGAAAATATTGGTGTGAGAGCTAATTCAATCAAGGAAACACTGCATGTTGGTGAAGCGCATATTGAAGAAGAATCAGCCGAGTGGTTCTTATGGGAGAACAACTCCATTTGGCTCACTAACTTCACACACCATCAGGCTTCCAAGCAGCTCTCAAGGAAACTCAGTTTTCACACTCTAGGCTTAATGCCCTTTGAGTGCATTATGTAGGAATGAACCTGGTAGAGCATCCCACACAACCAATGCTCCACATGCGGGTTTCACATGCCACCAACTCCACATTCACAGGCAACTTCAGCGCCAAAGCCATTTTCAGATAGCCCTCAATACAAAGGCTCTAGGTGCAAATATTGGTGTGAGAGCTAATTCAATCAAGGAAACACTGCATGTTTGTGAAGCGCATATTGAAGAAGAATCAGCCGAGTGGTTCTTGTGGGAGAACAACTCCATTTGGCTCACTAACTTCACACACCATCAGGCTTCCAAGCAGCTCTCAAGGAAACTCAGTTTTCGCACTCTAGGCTTAATGCCCTTTGAGTGCCTAGGACTCAAATGAAGCTTGGTGAGCTTATCACACAAACCAATGCTCCACATGCGGGTTTCACATGCCACCAACTCCACATTCACAGACAACTTCAGCGCCAAAGCCGTTTTCAGGTAGCCCTCAATGCATAGGCTCTAGGCCCAAATATTGGTGTGAGAGCTAATTCAATCAAGGAAACACTGCATGTTGGTGAAGCGCATGTTTAAGAAGAATCAGCCGAGTGGTTCTTGTGGGATAACAACTCCATTTGGCTCACTAACTTCACACACCATCAGGCTTCCAAGCAGCTCTCAAGGAAACTCAGTTTTCGCACTCTAGGCTTAATGCCCTTTGAGTGCATTATCTAGGAATGAACCTGGTAGAGCATCCCACACAAACCAATGCTCCACATGCGGGTTTCACATGCCACCAACTCCACATTCACAGACAACTTCATCGCCAAAGCCATTTTCAGATAGCCCTCAATGCAAAGGCTCTAGCCCGAAATATAGGTGTGAGAGCTAATTCAATCAAGGAAACACTGCATGTTGGTGAAGCGCATATTGAAGAAGGATCAGCCGAGTGGTTCTTGTGGGAGAACAACTCCATTTGGCTCACTAACTTCACACACCATCAGGCTTCCAAGCAGCTCTCAAGGAAACTCAGTTTTCACACTCTAGGCTTAATGCCCTTTGAGTGCCTAGGAATGAAATGCACCTGGTAGAGCATCCCACACAAACCAATGCTCCACATGGGGGTTTCACATGCCACCAACTCCACATTCACAGACAACTTCAGCGAAACAGCCATTTTCAGGTAGCCCTCAATGCAAAGGCTCTAGACGCAAATATTGGTGTGAGAGCTAATTCAATCAAGGAAACACTGCATGTTGGTGAAGCGCATATTGAAGAAGAATCAGCCGAGTGGTTCTTGTGGGAGAACAACTCCATTTGGCTCACTAACTTCACACACCATCAGGCTTCCAAGCAGCTCTCAAGGAAACTCAGTTTTCGCACTCTAGGCTTAATGCCCTTTGAGTGCCTAGGACTGAAATGAAGCTTGGTGAGCTTATCACACAAACCAATGCTCCACATGCGGGTTTCACATGCCACCAACTCCACATTCACAGACAACTTCATCGCCAAAGCCATTTTCAGATAGCCCTCAATGCAAAGGCTCTAGGCCGAAATATAGGTGTGAGAGCTAATTCAATCAAGGAAACACTGCATGTTGGTGAAGCGCATATTGAAGAAGGATCAGCCGAGTGGTTCTTGTGGGAGAACAACTCCATTTGGCTCACTAACTTCACACACCATCAGGCTTCCAAGCAGCTCTCAAGGAAACTCAGTTTTCACACTCTAGGCTTAATGCCCTTTGAGTGCATTATCTAGGAATGAACCTGGTAGAGCATCCCACACAAACCAATGCTCCACATGCGGGTTTCACATGCCACCAACTCCACATTCACAGGCAACTTCAGCGCCAAAGCCATTTTCAGATAGCCCTCAATGCAAAGGCTCTAGGCGAAAATATTGGTGTGAGAGCTAATTCAATCAAGGAAACACTGCATGTTGGTGAAGCGCATATTGAAGAAGAATCAGCCGAGTGGTTCTTGTGGGGGAACAACTCCATTTGGCTCACTAACTTCACACACCATCAGGCTTCCAAGCAGCTCTCAAGGAAACTCAGTTTTCACACTCTAGGCTTAATGCCCTTTGAGTGCCTAGGACTGAAATGAACCTGGTAGAGCATCCCACTCAAACCAATGCTCCACATGCGGGTTTCACATGCCACCAACTCCACATTCACAGACAACTTCAGCGCCAGGGCCATTTTCAGACAGCCCTCAATGCAAAGGCTCTAGGCCCAAATATTGGTGTGAGAGCTAATTCAATCAAGGAAACACTGCATGTTGGTGAAGGGCATATTGAAGAAGGATCAGCCGAGTGGTTCTTGTGGGAGAACAACTCCATTTGGCTCACTAACTTCACACACCATCAGGCTTCCAAGCAGCTCTCAAGGAAACTCAGTTTTCACACTCTATGCTTATTGCCCTTTGAGTGCATTATCTAGGAATGAACCTGGTAGAGCATCCCACAGAAAAGAATGTTCCACATGCGGGTTTCACATGCCACCAACTCCACATTCACAGGCAACTTCAGCGCCACAGCCGTTTTCAGATAGCCCTTAATGCAAAGGCTCTAGACGCAAATATTGGTGTGAGAGCTAATTCAATCAAGGAAACACTGCATGTTGGTGAAGCGCATATTGAAGAAGGATCAGCCGAGTGGTTCTTGTGGGAGAACAACTCCATTTGGCTCACTAACTTCACACACCATCAGGCTTCCAAGCAGCTCTCAAGGAAACTCAGTTTTCACACTCTATGCTTAGTGCCCTTTGAGTGCCTAGGACTGAAAGGAAGCTTGGTGAGCATCCCACACAAACGAATGCTCCACATGCGGGTTTCACATGCCACCAACTTCACATTCACAGGCAACTTCAGCGCCACAGCCATTTTCAGACAGCCCTCAATGCAAAGGCTCTAGACGCAAATATTGGTGTGAGAGCTAATTCAATCAAGGAAACACTGCATGTTGGTGAAGCGCATATTGAAGAAGAATCAGCCGAGTGGTTCTTGTGGGAGAACAACTCCATTTGGCTCACTAACTTCACACACCATCAGGCTTCCAAGCGGCTCTCAAGGAAACTCAGTTTTCGCACTCTAGGCTTAATGCCCTTTGAGTGCCTAGGACTCAAATGAAGCTTGGTGAGCTTATCACACAAACCAATGCTCCACATGCGGGTTTCACATGCCACCAACTCCACATTCACAGACAACTTCAGCACCAAAGCCGTTTTCAGGTAGCCCTCAATGCAAAGGCTCCAGGCCCAAAGATTGGTGTGAGAGCTAATTCAATCAAGGAAACACTGCATGTTGGTGAAGCGCATGTTGAAGAAGAATCAGCAGAGTGGTTCTTGTGGGAGAACAACTCCATTTGGCTCACTAACTTCACACACCATCAGGCTTCCAAGCAGCTCTCAAGGAAACTCAGTTTTCACACTCTAGGCTTAATGCCCTTTGAGTGCATTATCTAGGAATGAACCTGGTAGAGCATCCCACACAAACCAATGCTCCACATGCGGGTTTCACATGCCACCAACTCCACATTCACAGACAACTTCAGCGCCAAAGCCATTTTCAGATAGCTCTCAATGCAAAGGCTCTAGGCGCAAATATTGGTGTGAGAGCTGATTCAATCAAGGAAACACTGCATGTTGGGGAAGGCCATATTGAAGAAGGATCAGCCGAGTGGTTCTTGCGGGAGAACAACTCCATTTGGCTCACTAACTTCACACACCATCAGGCTTCCAAGCAGCTCTCAAGGAAACTCAGTTTTCACACTCTAGGCTTAATGCCCTTGGAGTGCATTATGTAGGAATGAACCTGGTAGAGCATCCCACACAAACGAATGATCCACGTGCGGGTTTCACATGCCACCAACTCCACATTCACAGACAACTTCAGCGCCAAAGCCATTTTCAGATAGCCCTCAATGCAAAGGGTCTAGGTGCAAATATTGGTGTGAGAGCTAATTCAACCAAGGAAACACTGCATGTTAGTGAAGCGCATATTGAAGAAGAATCAGCCGAGTGGTTCTTGTGGGACAACAACTCCATTTGGCTCACTAACTTCACACACCATCAGGCTTCCAAGCAGCTCTCAAGGAAACTCAGTTTTCACACTCTAGGCTTAATGCCCGTTGAGTGCCTAGGAATGAAATGCACCTGGTAGAGCATCCCACACAAAAGAATGCTCCACATGCGGGTTTCACATGCCACCAACTCCACATTCACAGACAACTTCAGCGCCAAAGCCATTTTCAGATAGCTCTCAATGCAAAGGCTCTAGGCGCAAATATTGGTGTGAGAGCTAATTCAATCAAGGAAACACTGCATGTTGGTGAAGCGCATATTGAAGAAAAATCAGCCGAGTGGTTCTTGTGGGGGAACAACTCCATTTGGCTCACTAACTTCACACACCATCAGGCTTCCAAGCAGCTCTCAAGGAAACTCAGTTTTCGCACTCTAGGCTTAATGCCCTTTGAGTGCATTATGTAGGAATGAACCTGGTAGAGCATCCCACACAAACCAATGCTCCACATGCGGGTTTCACATGCCACCAACTCCACATTCACAGACAACTTCAGCGCCAAAGCCATTTTCAGATAACCCTCAATGCAAAGGCTCTAGACGCAAATATTGGCGTGAGAGCTAATTCAATCAAGGAAACACTGCATGTTGGTGAAGCGCATATTGAAGAAGGATCAGCCGAGTGGTTCTTGTGGGAGAACAACTCCATTTGGCTCACTAACTTCACACACCATCAGGCTTCCAAGCAGCTCTCAAGGAAACTCAGTTTTCACACTCTAGGCTTAATGCCCTTTGAGTGCCTAGGAATGAAATGCACCTGGTAGAGCATCCCACACAAACCAATGCTCCACATGGGGGTTTCACATGCCACCAACTCCACATTCACAGACAACTTCAGCGAAACAGCCATTTTCAGATAGCCCTCAATGCAAAGGCTCTAGAAGAAAATATTGGTGTGAGAGCTAATTCAATCAAGGAAACACTGCATGTTGGTGAAGCGCATATTGAAGAAGAATCAGCCGAGTGGTTCTTATGGGAGAACAACTCCATTTGGCTCACTAACTTCACACACCATCAGGCTTCCAAGCAGCTCTCAAGGAAACTCAGTTTTCACACTCTAGGCTTAATGCCCTTTGAGTGCATTATGTAGGAATGAACCTGGTAGAGCATCCCACACAAACCAATGCTCCACATGCGGGTTTCACATGCCACCAACTCCACATTCACAGGCAACTTCAGCGCCAAAGCCATTTTCAGATAGCTCTCAATACAAAGGCTCTAGGCGCAAATATTGGTGTGAGAGCTAATTCAATCAAGGAAACACTGCATGTTTGTGAAGCGCATATTGAAGAAGAATCAGCCGAGTGGTTCTTGTGGGAGAACAACTCCATTTGGCTCACTAACTTCACACACCATCAGGCTTCCAAGCAGCTCTCAAGGAAACTCAGTTTTCGCACTCTAGGCTTAATGCCCTTTGAGTGCCTAGGACTCAAATGAAGCTTGGTGAGCTTATCACACAAACCAATGCTCCACATGCGGGTTTCACATGCCACCAACTCCACATTCACAGACAACTTCAGCGCCAAAGCCGTTTTCAGGTAACCCTCAATGCATAGGCTCTAGGCCCAAATATTGGTGTGAGAGCTAATTCAATCAAGGAAACACTGCATGTTGGTGAAGCGCATGTTTAAGAAGAATCAGCCGAGTGGTTCTTGTGGGATAACAACTCCATTTGGCTCACTAACTTCACACACCATCAGGGTTCCAAGCAGCTCTGAAGGAAACTCAGTTTTCACACTCTAGGCTTAATGCCCTTTGAGTGCCTAGGACTGAAATGAAGCTTGGTGAGCATCCCACACAAACGAATGCTCCACATGCGGGTTTCACATGCCACCAACTCCACATTCACAGACAACTTCATCGCCACAGCCATTTTCAGATAGCCCTCAATACAAAGGCTCTAGAAGAAAATATTGGTGTGAGAGCTAATTCAATCAAGGAAACACTGCATGTTGGTGAAGCGCATATTGAAGAAGAATCAGTCGAGTGGTTCTTGTGAGAGAACACCTCCATTTGGCTCACTAACATCACACACCATCAGGCTTCCATGCAGCTCTCAAGGAAACTCAGTTTTCACACTCTAGGCTTAATGCCCTTTGAGTGCATTATGTAGGAATGAACCTGGTAGAGCATCCCACAGAAAAGAATGTTCCACAGGCGGGTTTCACATGCCACCAACTCCACATTCACAGACAACTTCAGTGCCAAAGCCATTTTCAGATAGCTCTCAATGCAAATGCTCTAGACGCAAATATTTGTGTGAGAGCTAATTCAATCAAGGAAACACTGCATGTTGGTGAAGCGCATATTGAAGAAGAATCAGCCGAGTGGTTCTTGTGGGGGAACAACTCCATTTGGCTCACTAACTTCACACACCATCAGGCTTCCAAGCAGCTCTCAAGGAAACTCAGTTTTCACACTCTAGGCTTAATGCCCTTTGAGTGCCTAGGACTGAAATGAACCTGGTAGAGCATCCCACTCAAACCAATGCTCCACATGCGGGTTTCACATGCCACCAACTCCACATTCACAGACAACTTCAGCGAAAAAGCCATTTTCAGATAGCCCTCAATGCAAAGGCTCTAGGCCCAAATATTGGTGTGAGAGCTAATTCAATCAAGGAAACACTGCATGTTGGTGAAGGGCATATTGAAGAAGGATCAGCCGAGTGGTTCTTGTTGGAGAACAACTCCATTTGGCTCACTAACTTCACACACCATCAGGCTTCCAAGCAGCTCTCAAGGAAACTCAGTTTTCACACTCTAGGCTTAGTGGCCTTTGAGTGCCTAGGACTGAAATGAAGCTTGGTGGGCAACCCACACAAACGAATGCTCCACATGCGGGTTTCACATGCCACCAACTTCACATTCACAGGCAACTTCAGCGCCAAAGCCATTTTCAGACAGCCCTCAATGCAAAGGCTCTAGACGCAAATATTGGTGTGAGAGCTAATTCAATCAAGGAAACACTGCATGTTGGTGAAGCGCATATTGAAGAAGAATCAGCCGAGTGGTTCTTGTGGGAGAACAACTCCATTTGGCTCACTAACTTCACACACCATCAGGCTTCCAAGCAGCTCTCAAGGAAACTCAGTTTTCGCACTCTAGGCTTAATGCCCTTTGAGTGCATTATCTAGGAATGAACCTGGTAGAGCATCCCACACAAACCAATGCTCCACATGCGGGTTTCACATGCCACCAACTCCACATTCACAGACAACTTCAGCGCCAAAGCCATTTTCAGATAGCCCTCAATGCAAAGGCTCTAGGCCGAAATATAGGTGTGAGAGCTAATTCAATCAAGGAAACACTGCATGTTGGTGAAGCGCATATTGAAGAAGGATCAGCCGAGTGGTTCTTGTGGGAGAACAACTCCATTTGGCTCACTAACTTCACACACCATCAGGCTTCCAAGCAGCTCTCAAGGAAACTCAGTTTTCACACTCTAGGCTTAATGCCCTTTGAGTGCCTAGGAATGAAATGCACCTGGTAGAGCATCCCACACAAACCAATGCTCCACATGGGGGTTTCACATGCCACCAACTCCACATTCACAGACAACTTCAGCGAAACAGCCATTTTCAGGTAGCCCTCAATGCAAAGGCTCTAGAAGAAAATATTGGTGTGAGAGCTAATTCAATCAAGGAAACACTGCATGTTGGTGAAGCGCATATTGAAGAAGAATCAGCCGAGTGGTTCTTGAGGGAGAACAACTCCATTTGGCTCACTAACTTCACACACCATCAGGCTTCCAAGCAGCTCTCAAGGAAACTCAGTTTTCGCACTCTAGGCTTAATGCCCTTTGAGTGCCTAGGACTGAAATGAAGCTTGGTGAGCTTATCACACAAACCAATGCTCCACATGCGGGTTTCACATGCCACCAACTCCACATTCACAGACAACTTCAGCGCCAAAGCCATTTTCAGATAGCTCTCAATGCAAATGCTCCAGGCCCAAATATTGGTGTGAGAGCTAATTCAATCAAGGAAACACTGCATGTTGGTGAAGGGCATATTGAAGAAGAATCAGCCGAGTGGTTCTTGTGGGAGAACAACTCCATTTGGCTCACTAACTTCACACACCATCAGGCTTCCAAGCAGCTCTCAAGGAAACTCAGTTTTCACACTCTAGGCTTAATGCCCTTTGAGTGCATTATGTAGGAATGAACCAATGAACCTGGTAGAGCATCCCACAGAAAAGAATGTTCCACATGCGGGTTTCACATGCCACCAACTCCACATTCACAGACAACTTCAGCGCCAAAGCCATTTTCAGATAGCTCTCAATGCAAAGGCTCTAGGCGCAAATATTGGTGTGAGAGCTAATTCAATCAAGGAAACACTGCATGTTGGTGAAGCGCATATTGAAGAAGGATCAGCCGAGTGGTTCTTGTGGGAGAACAACTCCATTTGGCTCACTAACTTCACACACCATCAGGCTTCCAAGCAGCTCTCAAGGAAACTCAGTTTTCACACTCTAGGCTTAATGCCCTTTGAGTGCATTATCTAGGAATGAACCTGGTAGAGCATCCCACACAAACCAATGCTCCACATGCGGGTTTCACATGCCACCAACTCCACATTCACAGACAACTTCAGCGCCAAAGCCATTTTCAGATAGCCCTCAATGCAAAGGCTCCAGGACCAAATATTGGTGTGAGAGCTAATTCAATCAAGGAAACACTGCATGTTGGTGAAGCGCATATTGAAGAAGAATCAGCCGAGTGGTTCTTGTGGGAGAACAACTCCATTTGGCTCACTAACTTCACACACCATCAGGCTTCCAAGCAGCTCTCAAGGAAACTCAGTTTTCACACTCTAGGCTTAATGTCCTTTGAGTGCCTAGGAATGAAATGAAGCTTGGTGAGCATCCCACACAAACCAATGCTCCACAGGCGGGTTTCACATGCCACCAACTCCACATTCACAGACAACTTCAGCGCCAAAGCCGTTTTCAGGTAGCCCTCAATGCAAAGGCTCTAGACGCAAATATTGGTGTGAGAGCTAATTCAATCAAGGAAACACTGCATGTTGGTGAAGCGCATATTGAAGAAGAATCAGGCGAGTGGTTTTTGTGAGAGAACACCTCCATTTGGCTCACTAACTTCACACACCATCAGGCTTCCATGCAGCTCTGAAGGAAACTCAGTTTTCACACTCTAGGCTTAACGCCCTTTGAGTGCATTATGTAGGAATGAACCTGGTAGAGCATCCCACAGAAAAGAATGTTCCACAGGCGGGTTTCACATGCCACCAACTCCACATTCACAGACAACTTCAGCGCCAAAGCCATTTTCAGATAGCTCTCAATGCAAAGGCTCTAGACGCAAATATTGGTGTGAGAGCTAATTCAATCAAGGAAACACTGCATGTTGGTGAAGCGCATATTGAAGAAGAATCAGCCGAGTGGTTCTTGTGGGACAACAACTCCATTTGGCTCACTAACTTCACACACCATCAGGCTTCCAAGCAGCTCTCAAGGAAACTCAGTTTTCACACTCTAGGCTTAATGCCCTTTGAGTGTATTATGTAGGAATGAACCTGGTAGAGCATCCCACACAAACCAATGCTCCACATGCGGGTTTCACATGCCACCAACTCCACATTCACAGACAACTTCATCGCCAAAGCCATTTTCAGATAGCTCTCAATGCAAAGGCTCTAGGCCGAAATATAGGTGTGAGAGCTAATTCAATCAAGGAAACACTGCATGTTCTTGAAGCGCATATTGAAGAAGGATCAGCCGAGTGGTTCTTGTGGGAGAACAACTCCATTTGGCTCACTAACTTCACACACCATCAGGCTTCCAAGCAGCTCTCAAGGAAACTCAGTTTTCACACTCTAGGCTTAATGCCCTTTGAGTGCATTATCTAGGAATGAACCTGGTAGAGCATCCCACACAAACCAATGCTCCACATGCGGGTTTCACATGCCACCAACTCCACATTCACAGGCAACTTCAGCGCCAAAGCCATTTTCAGATAGCCCTCAATGCAAAGGCTCTAGGCGAAAATATTGGTGTGAGAGCTAATTCAATCAAGGAAGCACTGCATGTTTGTGAAGCGCATATTGAAGAAGAATCAGCCGAGTGGTTCTTGTGGGGGAACAACTCCATTTGGCTCACTAACTTCACACACCATCAGGCTTCCAAGCAGCTCTCAAGGAAACTCAGTTTTCACACTCTAGGCTTAATGCCCTTTGAGTGCCTAGGACTGAAATGAACCTGGTAGAGCATCCCACTCAAACCAATGCTCCACATGCGGGTTTCACATGCCACCAACTCCACATTCACAGACAACTTCAGCGCCAGGGCCATTTTCAGACAGCCCTCAATGCAAAGGCTCTAGGCCCAAATATTGGTGTGAGAGCTAATTCAATCAAGGAAACACTGCATGTTGGTGAAGGGCATATTGAAGAAGGATCAGCCGAGTGGTTCTTGTGGGAGAACAACTCCATTTGGCTCACTAACTTCACACACCATCAGGCTTCCAAGCAGCTCTCAAGGAAACTCAGTTTTCACACTCTATGCTTAGTGCCCTTTGAGTGCATTATCTAGGAATGAACCTGGTAGAGCATCCCACAGAAAAGAATGTTCCACATGCGGGTTTCACATGCCACCAACTCCACATTCACAGGCAACTTCAGCGCCACAGCCGTTTTCAGATAGCCCTCAATGCAAAGGCTCTAGACGCAAATATTGGTGTGAGAGCTAATTCAATCAAGGAAACACTGCATGTTGGTGAAGCGCATATTGAAGAAGAATCAGCCGAGTGGTTCTTGTGGGAGAACAACTCCATTTGGCTCACTAACTTCACACACCATCAGGCTTCCAAGCAGCTCTCAAGGAAACTCAGTTTTCACACTCTATGCTTAGTGCCCTTTGAGTGCCTAGGACTGAAATGAAGCTTGGTGAGCATCCCACACAAACGAATGCTCCACATGCGGGTTTCACATGCCAGCAACTCCACATTCACAGACAACTTCAGCGCCAAAGCCATTTTCAGATAGCTCTCAATGCAAAGGCTCTAGGCGCAAATATTGGTGTGAGAGCTAATTCAATCAAGGAAACACTGCATGTTGGTGAAGCGCATATTGAAGAAAAATCAGCCGAGTGGTTCTTTTGGGGGAACAACTCCATTTGGCTCACTAACTTCACACACCATCAGGCTTCCAAGCAGCTCTCAAGGAAACTCAGTTTTCACACTCTAGGCTTAATGCCCTTTGAGTGCATTATCTAGGAATGAACCTGGTAGAGCATCCCACACAAACCAATGCTCCACATGCGGGTTTCACATGCCACCAACTCCACATTCACAGACAACTTCAGCGCCAAAGCAATTTTCAGATAGCCCTCAATGCAAAGGCTCTAGACGCAAATATTGGCTTGAGAGCTAATTCAATCAAGGAAACACTGCATGTTGGTGAAGGGCATATTGAAGAAGGATCAGCCGAGTGGTTCTTGTGGGAGAACAACTCCATTTGGCTCACTAACTTCACACACCATCAGGCTTCCAAGCAGCTCTCAAGGAAACTCAGTTTTCACACTCTATGCTTAGTGCCCTTTGAGTGCATTATCTAGGAATGAACCTGGTAGAGCATTCCACACAAACGAATGTTCCACATGCGTGTTTCACATGCCACCAACTCCACATTCACAGGCAACTTCAGCGCCACAGTCGTTTTCAGATAGCCCTCAATGCAAAGGCTCTACACGCAGATATTGGTGTGAGAGCTAATTCAATCAAGGAAACACTGCATGTTGGTGAAGGGCATATTGAAGAAGGATCAGCCAAGTGGTTCTTGTGGGAGAACAACTCCATTTGGTTCACTAACTTCACACACCATCAGGCTTCCAAGCAGCTCTCAAGGAAACTCAGATTTCGCACTCTATGCTTAGTGCCCTTTGAGTGCCTAGGACTGAAATGAAGCTTGGTGAGCATCCCACACAAACGAATGCTCCACATGCGGGTTTCACATGCCACCAACTCCACATTCACAGACAACTTCAGCGCCAAAGCCATTTTCAGATAGCCCTCAATGCAAAGGCTCCAGGACCAAATATTGGTGTGAGAGCTAATTCAATCAAGGAAACACTGCATGTTGGTGAAGCGCATATTGAAGAAGAATCAGCCGAGTGGTTCTTGTGGGAGAACAACTCCATTTGGCTCACTAACTTCACACACCATCAGGCTTCCAAGCAGCTCTCAAGGAAACTCAGTTTTCACACTCTAGGCTTAATGCCCTTTGAGTGCATTATCTAGGAATGAACCTGGTAGAGCATCCCACACAAACCAATGCTCCACATGCGGGTTTCACATGCCACCAACTCCACATTCACAGACAACTTCAGCGCCAAAGCCATTTTCAGATAGCCCTCAATGCAAAGGCTCTAGGCGAAAATATTGGTGTGAGAGCTAATTCAATCAAGGAAACACTGCATGTTGCTGAAGTGCATATTGAAGAAGAATCAGCCGAGTGGTTCTTGTGGGACAACAACTCCATTTGGCTCACTAACTTCACACACCATCAGGCTTCCAAGCAGCTCTCAAGGAAACTCAGTTTTCACACTCTAGGCTTAATGCCCTTTGAGTGCCTAGGACTGAAATGAACCTGGTAGAGCATCCCACACAAACCAATGCTCCACATGCGGGTTTCACATGCCACCAACTCCACATTCACAGGTAACTTCAGCGCCACAGCCATTTTCAGATAGCCCTCAATGCAAAGGCTCCAGGCGCAAATATTGGTGTGAGAGCTAATTCAATCAAGGAAACACTGCATGTTGGTGAAGCGCATATTGAAGAAGAATCAGCCGAGTGGTTCTTGTGGGAGAACAACTCCATTTGGCTCACTAACTTCACACACCATCAGGCTTCCAAGCAGCTCTCAAGGAAACTCAGTTTTCACACTCTAGGCTTAATGCCCTTTGAGTGCCTAGGACTGAAATGAAGCTTGGTGAGCTTATCACACAAACGAATGCTCCACATGCGGGTTTCACATGCCACCAACTCCACATTCACAGACAACTTCAGCGCCAAAGCCATTTTCAGATAGCCCTCAATGCAAAGGCTCCAGGCCCAAATATTGGTGTGAGAGCTAATTCAATCAAGGAAACACTGCATGTTGGTGAAGCGCATATTGAAGAAGAATCAGCCGAGTGGTTCTTGTGGGAGAACAACTCCATTTGGCTCACTAACTTCACACACCATCAGGCTTCCATGCAGCTCTCAAGGAAACTCAGTTTTCACATTCTAGGCTTAATGCCCTTTGAGTGCATTATGTAGGAATGAACCTGGTAGAGCATCCCACACAAACCAATGCTCCACATGCGGGTTTCACATGCCACCAACTCCACATTCACAGACAACTTCAGCGCCACAGCCATTTTCAGATAGCCCTCAATGCAAAGGCTCTAGGTGCAAATATTGGTGTGAGAGCTAATTCAATCAAGGAAACACTGCATGTTTGTGAAGCGCATATTGAAGAAGAATCAGCCGAGTGGTTCTTGTGGGAGAACAACTCCATTTGGCTCACTAACTTCACACACCATCAGGCTTCCATGCAGCTCTCAAGGAAACTCAGTTTTCGCACTCTAGGCTTAATGCCCTTTGAGTGCCTAGGCCTGAAATGAAGCTTGGTGAGCTTATCACACAAACCAATGCTCCACATGAGGGTTTCACATGCCACCAACTCCACATTCACAGACAACTTCAGCGCCAAAGCCATTTTCAGATAGCCCTCAATGCAAAGGCTCCAGGCCCAAATATTGGTGTGAGAGCTAATTCAATCAAGGAAACACTGCATGTTGGTGAAGTGCATATTGAAGAAGAATCAGCCGAGTGGTTCTTGTGGGAGAACAACTCCATTTGGCTCACTAACTTCACACACCATCAGGCTTCCAAGCAGCTCTCAAGGAAACTCAGTTTTCACACTCTAGGCTTAATGCCCTTTGAGTGCCTAGGACTGAAATGAACCTGGTAGAGCATCCCACACAAACAAATGCTCCACATGCGGGTTTCACATGCCACCAACTCCACATTCACAGGTAACTTCAGCGCCACAGCCATTTTCAGATAGCCCTCAATGCAAAGGCTCTAGACGCAAATATTGGTGTGAGAGCTAATTCAATCAAGGAAACACTGCATGTTGGTGAAGGGCATATTGAAGAAGGATCAGCTGAGTGGTTCTTGTGGGAGAACAACTCCATTTGGTTCACTAACTTCACACACCATCAGGCTTCCAAGCAGCTCTCAAGGAAACTCAGTTTTCACACTCTATGCTTAGTGCCCTTTGAGTGCCTAGGACTGAAATGAAGCTTGGTGAGCATCCCACACAAACGAATGCTCCACATGCGGGTTTCACATGCCACCAACTCCACATTCACAGACAACTTCAGCGCCAAACCCATTTTCAGACAGCCCTCAATGCAAAGGCTCTAGACGCAAATATTGGTGTGAGAGCTAATTCAATCAAGGAAACTCTGCATGTTGGTGAAGGGCATATTGAAGAAGGATCAGCCGAGTGGTTCTTGTGGGAGAACAACTCCATTTGGCTCACTAACTTCACACACCATCAGGCTTCCAAGCAGCTCTCAAGGAAACTCAGTTTTCACACTCTATGCTTAGTGCCCTTTGAGTGCATTATCTAGGAATGAACCTGGTAGAGCATCCCACACAAACGAATGCTCCACATGCGGGTTTCACATGCCACCAACTCCACATTCACAGGCAACTTCAGCGGCACAGCCGTTTTCAGATAGCCCTCAATGCAAAGTCTCTAGACGCAAATATTGGTGTGAGAGCTAATTCAATCAAGGAAACACTGCATGTTGGTGAAGCGCATATTGAAGAAGAATCAGCCGAGTGGTTCTTGTGGGAGAACAACTCCATTTGGCTCACTAACTTCACACACCATCAGGCTTCCAAGCAGCTCTCAAGGAAACTCAGTTTTCACACTCTAGGCTTAATGCCCTTTGAGTGCATTATCTAGGAATGAACCTGGTAGAGCATCCCACACAAACCAATGCTCCACATGCGGGTTTCACATGCCACCAACTCCACATTCACAGACAACTTCAGCGCCAAAGCCATTTTCAGATAGCCCTCAATGCAAAGGCTCCAGGCCCAAATATTGGTGTGAGAGCTAATTCAATCAAGGAAACACTGCATGTTGGTGAAGCGCATATTGAAGAAGAATCAGCCGAGTGGTTCTTGTGGGAGAACAACTCCATTTGGCTCACTAACTTCACACACCATCAGGCTTCCAAGCAGCTCTCAAGGAAACTCAGTTTTCACACTCTAGGCTTAATGCCCTTTGAGTGCATTATCTAGGAATGAACCTGGTAGAGCATCCCACACAAACCAATGCTCCACATGCGGGTTTCACATGCCACCAACTCCACATTCACAGACAACTTCAGCGCCAAAGCCATTTTCAGATAGCCCTCAATACAAAGGCTCTAGACGCAAATATTGGTGTGAGAGCTAATTCAATCAAGGAAACACTGCATGTTGGTGAAGCGCATATTGAAGAAGAATCAGCCGAGTGGTTCTTGTGGGAGAACAACTCCATTTGGCTCACTAACTTCACACACCATCAGGCTTCCAAGCAGCTCTCAAGGAAACTCAGTTTTCACACTCTAGGCTTAATGCCCTTTGAGTGCCTAGGCCTGAAATGAAGCTGGGTGAGCTTATCACACAAACCAATGCTCCACAGGCGGGTTTCACATGCCACCAACTCCACATTCACAGACAACTTCAGCGCCAAAGCCATTTTCAGATAGCCCTCAATGCAAAGGCTCCAGGCCCAAATATTGGTGTGAGAGCTAATTCAATCAAGGAAACACTGCATGTTGGTGAAGCGCATATTGAAGAAGAATCAGCCGAGTGGTTCTTGTGGGAGAACAACTCCATTTGGCTCACTAACTTCACACACCATCAGGCTTCCATGCAGCTCTCAAGGAAACTCAGTTTTCACATTCTAGGCTTAATGCCCTTTGAGTGCATTATGTAGGAATGAACCTGGTAGAGCATCCCACTCAAACCAATGCTCCACATGCGGGTTTCACATGCCACCAACTCCACATTCACAGACAACTTCAGCGCCACAGCCATTTTCAGATAGCCCTCAATGCAAAGGCTCTAGGTGCAAATATTGGTGTGAGAGCTAATTCAATCAAGGAAACACTGCATGTTTGTGAAGCGCATATTGAAGAAGAATCAGCCGAGTGGTTCTTGTGGGAGAACAACTCCATTTGGCTCACTAACTTCACACACCATCAGGCTTCCATGCAGCTCTCAAGGAAACTCAGTTTTCGCACTCTAGGCTTAATGCCCTTTGAGTGCCTAGGCCTGAAATGAAGCTTGGTGAGCTTATCACACAAACCAATGCTCCACATGCGGGTTTCACATGCCACCAACTCCACATTCACAGACAACTTCAGCGCCAAAGCCATTTTCAGATAGCCCTCAATGCAAAGGCTCCAGGCCCAAATATTGGTGTGAGAGCTAATTCAATCAAGGAAACACTGCATGTTGGTGAAGTGCATATTGAAGAAGAATCAGCCGAGTGGTTCTTGTGGGAGAACAACTCCATTTGGCTCACTAACTTCACACACCATCAGGCTTCCAAGCAGCTCTCAAGGAAACTCAGTTTTCACACTCTAGGCTTAATGCCCTTTGAGTGCCTAGGACTGAAATGAACCTGGTAGAGCATCCCACACAAACAAATGCTCCACATGCGGGTTTCACATGCCACCAACTCCACATTCACAGGTAACTTCAGCGCCACAGCCATTTTCAGATAGCCCTCAATGCAAAGGCTCTAGACGCAAATATTGGTGTGAGAGCTAATTCAATCAAGGAAACACTGCATGTTGGTGAAGGGCATATTGAAGAAGGATCAGCTGAGTGGTTCTTGTGGGAGAACAACTCCATTTGGTTCACTAACTTCACACACCATCAGGCTTCCAAGCAGCTCTCAAGGAAACTCAGTTTTCACACTCTATGCTTAGTGCCCTTTGAGTGCCTAGGACTGAAATGAAGCTTGGTGAGCATCCCACACAAACGAATGCTCCACATGCGGGTTTCACATGCCACCAACTCCACATTCACAGACAACTTCAGCGCCAAACCCATTTTCAGACAGCCCTCAATGCAAAGGCTCTAGACGCAAATATTGGTGTGAGAGCTAATTCAATCAAGGAAACTCTGCATGTTGGTGAAGGGCATATTGAAGAAGGATCAGCCGAGTGGTTCTTGTGGGAGAACAACTCCATTTGGCTCACTAACTTCACACACCATCAGGCTTCCAAGCAGCTCTCAAGGAAACTCAGTTTTCACACTCTATGCTTAGTGCCCTTTGAGTGCATTATCTAGGAATGAACCTGGTAGAGCATCCCACACAAATGAATGCTCCACATGCGGGTTTCACATGCCACCAACTCCACATTCACAGGCAACTTCAGCGGCACAGCCGTTTTCAGATAGCCCTCAATGCAAAGGCTCTAGACGCAAATATTGGTGTGAGAGCTAATTCAATCAAGGAAACACTGCATGTTGGTGAAGCGCATATTGAAGAAGAATCAGCCAAGTGGTTCTTGTGGGGGAACAACTCCATTTGGCTCACTAACTTCACACACCATCAGGCTTCCAAGCAGCTCTCAAGGAAACTCAGTTTTCACACTCTAGGCTTAATGCCCTTTGAGTGCATAGGACTGAAATGAACCTGGTAGAGCATCCCACTCAAACCAATGCTCCACATGCGGGTTTCACATGCCACCAACTCCACATTCACAGACAACTTCAGCGCCACAGCCATTTTCAGATAGCCCTCAATGCAAAGGCTCCAGGCCCAAATATTGGTGTGAGAGCTAATTCAATCAAGGAAACACTGCATGTTGGTGAAGCGCATATTGAAGAAGAATCAGCCGAGTGGTTCTTGTGGGACAACAACTCCATTTGGCTCACTAACTTCACACACCATCAGGCTTCCAAGCAGCTCTCAAGGAAACTCAGTTTTCACACTCTAGGCTTAATGCCCTTTGAGTGCATTATGTAGGAATGAACCTGGTAGAGCATCCCACACAAACCAATGCTCCACATGCGGGTTTCACATGCCACCAACTCCACATTCACAGACAACTTCAGCGCCAAAGCCATTTTCAGATAGCCCTCAATGCAAAGGCTCTAGGTGCAAATATTGGTGTGAGAGCTAATTCAATCAAGGAAACACTGCATGTTTGTGAAGCGCATATTGAAGAAGAATCAGCCGAGTGGTTCTTGTGGGAGAACAACTCCATTTGGCTCACTAACTTCACACACCATCAGGCTTCCATGCAGCTCTCAAGGAAACTCAGTTTTCGCACTCTAGGCTTAATGCCCTTTGAGTGTCTAGGCCTGAAATGAAGCTGGGTGAGCTTATCACACAAACCAATGCTCCACAGGCGGGTTTCACATGCCACCAACTCCACATTCACAGACAACTTCAGCGCCAAAGCCGTTTTCAGGTAGCCCTCAATGCAAAGGCTCTAGACGCAAATATTGGTGTGAGAGCTAATTCAATCAAGGAAACACTGCATGTTGGTGAAGCGCATGTTGAAGAAGAATCAGCCGAGTGGTTCTTGTGGGAGAACAACTCCATTTGGCTCACTAACTTCACACACCATCAGGGTTCCAAGCAGCTCTGAAGGAAACTCAGTTTTCACACTCTAGGCTTAATGCCCTTTGAGTGCCTAGGAATGAAATGCACCTGGTAGAGCATCCCACACAAACCAATGCTCCACATGCGGGTTTCACATGCCACCAACTCCACATTCACAGACAACTTCAGCGCCAGGGCCATTTTCAGATAGCCCTCAATACAAAGGCTCTAGGCGCAAATATTGGTGTGAGAGCTAATTCAATCAAGGAAACACTGCATGTTGGTGAAGCGCATATTGAAGAAGAATCAGCCGAGTGGTTTTTGTGAGAGAACACCTCCATTTGGCTCACTAACTTCACACACCATCAGGCTTCCATGCAGCTCTCAAGGAAACTCAGTTTTCACACTCTATGCTTAATGCCCTTTGAGTGCATTATGTAGGAATGAACCTGGTAGAGCATCCCACAGAAAAGAATGTTCCACAGGCGGGTTTCACATGCCACCAACTCCACATTCACAGACAACTTCAGCGCCAAAGCCATTTTCAGATAGCTCTCAATGCAAAGGCTCTAGACGCAAATATTGGTGTGAGAGCTAATTCAATCAAGGAAACACTGCATGTTGGTGAAGCGCATATTGAAGAAGAATCAGCCGAGTGGTTCTTGTGGGAGAACAACTCCATTTGGCTCACTAACTTCACACACCATCAGGCTTCCAAGCAGCTCTCAAGGAAACTCAGTTTTCACACTCTAGGCTTAATGCCCTTTGAGTGCATTATCTAGGAATGAACCTGGTAGAGCATCCCACACAAACGAATGCTCCACGTGCGGGTTTCACATGCCACCAACTCCACATTCACAGACAACTTCAGCGCCAAAGCCATTTTCAGATAGCCCTCAATGCAAAGGCTCTAGGCGCAAATATTGGTGTGAGAGCTAATTCAATCAAGGAAACACTGCATGTTGGTGAAGCGCATATTGAAGAAGAATCAGCCGAGTGGTTCTTGTGGGAGAACAACTCCATTTGGCTCACTAACTTCACACACCATCAGGCTTCCAAGCAGCTCTCAAGGAAACTCAGTTTTCACACTCTAGGCTTAATGCCCTTTGAGTGCATTATCTAGGAATGAACCTGGTAGAGCATCCCACACAAACGAATGCTCCACGTGTGGGTTTCACATGCCACCAACTCCACATTCACAGACAACTTCAGCGCCACAGCCATTTTCAGATAGCCCTCAATACAAAGGCTCTAGGCGCAAATATTGGTGTGAGAGCTAATTCAATCAAGGAAACACTGCATGTTGGTGAAGCGCATATTGAAGAAGAATCAGCCGAGTGGTTCTTGTGGGAGAACAACTCCATTTGGCTCACTAACTTCACACACCATCAGGCTTCCATGCAGCTCTCAAGGAAACTCAGTTTTCACACTCTAGGCTTAATGCCCTTTGAGTGCATTATGTAGGAATGAACCTGGTAGAGCATCCCACAGAAAAGAATGTTCCACAGGCGGGTTTCACATGCCACCAAACCACATTCACAGACAACTTCAGCGCCAAAGCCATTTTCAGATAGCTCTCAATGCAAAGGCTCTAGGTGCAAATATTGGTGTGAGAGCTAATTCAATCAAGGAAACACTGCATGTTGGTGAAGCGCATATTGAAGAAGAATCAGCCAAGTGGTTCTTGTGGGGGAACAGCTCCATTTGGCTCACTAACTTCACACACCATCAGGCTTCCAAGCAGCTCTCAAGGAAACTCAGTTTTCACACTCTAGGCTTAATGCCCTTTGAGTGCCTAGGACTGAAATGAACCTGGTAGAGCATCCCACTCAAACCAATGCTCCACATGCGGGTTTCACATGCCACCAACTCCACATTCACAGACAACTTCAGCGCCAAAGCCATTTTCAGATAGCCCTCAATGCAAAGGCTCTAGGCCCAAATATTGGTGTGAGAGCTAATTCAATCAAGGAAACACTGCATGTTGGTGAAGGGCATATTGAAGAAGGATCAGCCGAGTGGTTCTTGTTGGAGAACAACTCCATTTGGCTCACTAACTTCACACACCATCAGGCTTCCAAGCAGCTCTCAAGGAAACTCAGTTTTCACACTCTAGGCTTAATGCCCTTTGAATGCATTATGTAGGAATGAACCTGGTAGAGCATCCCACACAAACCAATGCTCCACATGCGGGTTTCACATACCACCAACTCCACATTCACAGACAACTTCAGCGCCACAGCCATTTTCAGATAGCCCTCAATGCAAAGGCTCTAGGTGCAAATATTGGTGTGAGAGCTAATTCAATCAAGGAAACACTGCATGTTGGTGAAGCGCATATTGAAGAAGAATCAGCCGAGTGGTTCTTGTGGGAGAACAACTCCATTTGGCTCACTAACTTCACACACCATCAGGCTTCCATGCAGCTCTCAAGGAAACTCAGTTTTCGCACTCTAGGCTTAATGCCCTTTGAGTGCCTAGGCCTGAAATGAAGCTTGGTGAGCTTATCACACAAACCAATGCTCCACAGGCGGGTTTCACATACCACCAACTCCACATTCACAGACAACTTCAGCGCCAAAGCCGTTTTCAGGTAGCCCTCAATGCAAAGGCTCTAGACGCAAATATTGGTGTGAGAGCTAATTCAATCAAGGAAACACTGCATGTTGGTGAAGCGAATGTTGAAGAAGAATCAGCCGAGTGGTTCTTGTGGGAGAACAACTCCATTTGGCTCACTAACTTCACACACCATCAGGCTTCCAAGCAGCTCTGAAGGAAACTCAGTTTTCACACTCTATGCTTAATGCCCTTTGAGTGCCTAGGAATGAAATGCACCTGGTAGAGCATCCCACACAAACCAATGCTCCACATGCGGGTTTCACATGCCACCAACTCCACATTCACAGACAACTTCAGCGCCAGGGCCATTTTCAGATAACCCTCAATACAAAGGCTCTAGGCGCAAATATTGGTGTGAGAGCTAATTCAATCAAGGAAACACTGCATGTTGGTGAAGCGCATATTGAAGAAGAATCAGCCGAGTGGTTTTTGTGAGAGAACACCTCCATTTGGCTCACTAACTTCACACACCATCAGGCTTCCATGCAGCTCTGAAGGAAACTCAGTTTTCACACTCTATGCTTAATGCCCTTTGAGTGCATTATGTAGGAATGAACCTGGTAGAGCATCCCACAGAAAAGAATGTTCCACAGGCGGGTTTCACATGCCACCAACTCCACATTCACAGACAACTTCAGCGCCAAAGCCATTTTCAGATAGCTCTCAATGCAAAGGCTCTAGACGCAAATATTGGTGTGAGAGCTAATTCAATCAAGGAAACACTGCATGTTGGTGAAGCGCATATTGAAGAAGAATCAGCCGAGTGGTTCTTGTGGGAGAACAACTCCATTTGGCTCACTAACTTCACACACCATCAGGCTTCCAAGCAGCTCTCAAGGAAACTCAGTTTTCACACTCTAGGCTTAATGCCCTTTGAGTGTATTATGTAGGAATGAACCTGGTAGAGCATCCCACACAAACCAATGCTCCACATGCGGGTTTCACATGCCACCAACTCCACATTCACAGGCAACTTCAGCGTCACAGCCGTTTTCAGATAGCCCTCAATGCAAAGGCTCTAGACGCAAATATTGGTGTGAGAGCTAATTCAATCAAGGAAACACTGTATGTTGGTGAAGCGCATATTGAAGAAGGATCAACCGAGTGGTTCTTGTGGGACAACAACTCCATTTGGCTCACTAACTTCACACACCATCAGGCTTCCAAGCAGCTCTCAAGGAAACTCAGTTTTCACACTCTAGGCTTAATGCCCTTTGAGTGCCTAGGAATGAAATGCACCTGGTAGAGCATCCCACACAAACCAATGCTCCACATGCGGGTTTCACATGCCACCAACTCCACATTCACAGACAACTTCAGCGCCAAAGCCATTTTCAGATAGCCCTCAATGCAAAGGCTCTAGGCGCAAATATTGGTGTGAGAGCTAATTCAATCAAGGAAACACTGCATGTTGGTGAAGCGCATATTGAAGAAGAATCAGCCGAGTGGTTCTTGTGGGAGAACAACTCCATTTGGCTCACTAACTTCACACACCATCAGGCTTCCAAGCAGCTCTCAAGGAAACTCAGTTTTCACACTCTAGGCTTAATGCCCTTTGAGTGCATTATCTAGGAATGAACCTGGTAGAGCATCCCACACAAACGAATGCTCCACAGGCGGGTTTCACATGCCACCAACTCCACATTCACAGACAACTTCAGCGGCAAAGCCATTTTCAGATAGCTCTCAATGCAAATGCTCTAGACGCAAATATTGGTGTGAGAGCTAATTCAATCAAGGAAACACTGCATGTTGGTGAAGCGCATATTGAAGAAGAATCAGCCGAGTGGTTCTTGTGGGGGAACAACTCCATTTGGCTCACTAACTTCACACACCATCAGGCTTCCAAGCAGCTCTCAAGGAAACTCAGTTTTCACACTCTAGGCTTAATGCCCTTTGAGTGCCTAGGACTGAAATGAACCTGGTAGAGCATCCCACTCAAACCAATGCTCCACATGCGGGTTTCACATGCCACCAACTCCACATTCACAGACAACTTCAGCGCCAGTGCCATTTTCAGATAAACCTCAATGCAAAGGCTCTAGGCCCAAATATTGGTGTGAGAGCTAATTCAATCAAGGAAACACTGCATGTTGGTGAAGGGCATATTGAAGAACGATCAGCCGAGTGGTTCTTGTTGGAGAACAACTCCAGTTGGCTCACTAACTTCACACACCATCAGGCTTCCATGCAGCTCTCAAGGAAACTCAGTTTTCACACTCTATGCTTAGTGCCCTTTGAGTGCCTAGGACTGAAATGAAGCTTGGTGAGCATCCCACACAAACGAATGCTCCACATGCGGGTTTCACATGCCACCAACTTCACATTCACAGGCAACTTCAGCGCCACAGCCATTTTCAGACAGCCCTCAATGCAAAGGCTCTAGACGCAAATATTGGTGTGAGAGCTAATTCAATCAAGGAAACACTGCATGTTGGTGAAGCGCATATTGAAGAAGAATCAGCCGAGTGGTTCTTGTGGGAGAACAACTCCATTTGGCTCACTAACTTCACACACCATCAGGCTTCCAAGCAGCTCTCAAGGAAACTCAGTTTTCACACTCTATGCTTAGTGCCCTTTGAGTGCATTATCTAGGAATGAACCTGGTAGAGCATCCCACACAAATGAATGCTCCACATGCGGGTTTCACATGCCACCAACTCCACATTCACAGGCAACTTCAGCGGCACAGCCGTTTTCAGATAGCCCTCAATGCAAAGGCTCTAGGTGCAAATATTGGTGTGAGAGCTAATTCAATCAAGGAAACACTGCATGTTGGTGAAGCGCATATTGAAGAAGAATCAGCCGAGTGGTTCTTGTGGGAGAACAACTCCATTTGGCTCACTAACTTCACACACCATCAGGCTTCCAAGCAGCTCTCAAGGAAACTCAGTTTTCACACTCTAGGCTTAATGCCCTTTGAGTGCATTATCTAGGAATGAACCTGGTAGAGCATCCCACACAAACCAATGCTCCACATGCGGGTTTCACATGCCACCAACTCCACATTCACAGACAACTTCAGCGCCAAAGCCATTTTCAGATAGCCCTCAATGCAAAGGCTCCAGGCCCAAATATTGGTGTGAGAGCTAATTCAATCAAGGAAACACTGCATGTTGGTGAAGCGCATATTGAAGAAGAATCAGCCGAGTGGTTCTTGTGGGAGAACAACTCCATTTGGCTCACTAACTTCACACACCATCAGGCTTCCAAGCAGCTCTCAAGGAAACTCAGTTTTCACACTCTAGGCTTAATGCCCTTTGAGTGCCTAGGACTGAAATGAAGCTTGTTGAGCATCCCACACTAACGAATGCTCCACATGCGGGTTTCACATGCCACCAACTCCACATTCACAGACAACTTCAGCGCCACAGCCATTTTCAGATAGCCCTCAATGCAAAGGCTCCAGGCCCAAATATTGGTGTGAGAGCTAATTAAATCAAGGAAACACTGCATGTTGGTGAAGCGCATATTGAAGAAGAATCAGCCGAGTGGTTCTTGTGGGACAACAACTCCATTTGGCTCACTAACTTCACACACCATCAGGCTTCCAAGCAGCTCTCAAGGAAACTCAGTTTTCACACTCTAGGCTTAATGCCCTTTGAGTGCATTATGTAGGAATGAACCTGGTAGAGCATCCCACACAAACCAATGCTCCACATGCGGGTTTCACATGCCACCAACTCCACATTCACAGACAACTTCAGCGCCAAAGCCATTTTCAGATAGCTCTCAATGCAAAGGCTCTAGGTGCAAATATTGGTGTGAGAGCTAATTCAATCAAGGAAACACTGCATGTTGGTGAAGCGCATATTGAAGAAGAATCAGCCAAGTGGTTCTTGTGGGGGAACAACTCCATTTGGCTCACTAACTTCACACACCATCAGGCTTCCAAGCAGCTCTCAAGGAAACTCAGTTTTCACACTCTAGGCTTAATGCCCTTTGAGTGCCTAGGACTGAAATGAACCTGGTAGAGCATCCCACTCAAACCAATGCTCCACATGCGGGTTTCACATGCCACCAACTCCACATTCACAGACAACTTCAGCGCCAAAGCCATTTTCAGATAGCCCTCAATGCAAAGGCTCTAGGCCCAAATATTGGTGTGAGAGCTAATTCAATCAAGGAAACACTGCATGTTGGTGAAGGGCATATTGAAGAAGGATCAGCCGAGTGGTTCTTGTTGGAGAACAACTCCATTTGGCTCACTAACTTCACACACCATCAGGCTTCCAAGCAGCTCTCAAGGAAACTCAGTTTTCACACTCTAGGCTTAATGCCCTTTGAATGCATTATGTAGGAATGAACCTGGTAGAGCATCCCACACAAACCAATGCTCCACATGCGGGTTTCACATACCACCAACTCCACATTCACAGACAACTTCAGCGCCACAGCCATTTTCAGATAGCCCTCAATGCAAAGGCTCTAGGTGCAAATATTGGTGTGAGAGCTAATTCAATCAAGGAAACACTGCATGTTGGTGAAGCGCATATTGAAGAAGAATCAGCCGAGTGGTTCTTGTGGGAGAACAACTCCATTTGGCTCACTAACTTCACACACCATCAGGCTTCCATGCAGCTCTCAAGGAAACTCAGTTTTCGCACTCTAGGCTTAATGCCCTTTGAGTGCCTAGGCCTGAAATGAAGCTTGGTGAGCTTATCACACAAACCAATGCTCCACAGGCGGGTTTCACATACCACCAACTCCACATTCACAGACAACTTCAGCGCCAAAGCCGTTTTCAGGTAGCCCTCAATGCAAAGGCTCTAGACGCAAATATTGGTGTGAGAGCTAATTCAATCAAGGAAACACTGCATGTTGGTGAAGCGCATGTTGAAGAAGAATCAGCCGAGTGGTTCTTGTGGGAGAACAACTCCATTTGGCTCACTAACTTCACACACCATCAGGCTTCCAAGCAGCTCTGAAGGAAACTCAGTTTTCACACTCTATGCTTAATGCCCTTTGAGTGCCTAGGAATGAAATGCACCTGGTAGAGCATCCCACACAAACCAATTGCTCCACATGCGGGTTTCACATGCCACCAACTCCACATTCACAGACAACTTCAGCGCCAGGGCCATTTTCAGATAGCCCTCAATACAAAGGCTCTAGGCGCAAATATTGGTGTGAGAGCTAATTCAATCAAGGAAACACTGCATGTTGGTGAAGCGCATATTGAAGGAAGAATCAGCCGAGA
>NW_026697168.1:0-25805 GCF_030435755.1 Ochotona princeps | reverse complement strand
TAGCCATACAAAGGGCACTAAGCATAGAGTGTGAAAACTGAGTTTCCTTGAGAGCTGCTTGGAAGCCTGATGGTGTGTGAAGTTAGTGAGCCAAATGGAGTTATTCTTCCACAAGAATCACTCGGCTGATCCTTCTTCAATATGCCCTTCACCAACATGCAGTGTTTCCTTGATTGAATTAGCTCTCACACCAATATTTGCGTCTAGAGCCTTTGCATTGAGGGCTATCTGAAAACGGCTGTGGCGTTGAAGTTGCCTGTGAATGTGGAGTTGGTGGCATGTGAAACCCGCATGTGGAGCATTCGTTTGTGTGGGATGCTCTACCAGGTTCATTTCAGTCCTAGCCATACAAAGGGCACTAAGCATAGAGTGTGAAAACTGAGTTTCCTTGAGAGCTGCTTGGAAGCCTGATGGTGTGTGAAGTTAGTGAGCCAAATGGAGTTGTTCTCCCACAAGAACCACTCGGCTGATCCTTCTTCAATATGCCCTTCACCAACATGCAGTGTTTCCTTGATTGAATTAGCTCTCACACCAATATTTGCGTCTAGAGCCTTTGCATTGAGGGCTATCTGAAAACGGCTGTGGCGCTGAAGTTGCCTGTGAATGTGGAGTTGGTGGCATGTGAAACCCGCATGTGGAGCATTCGTTTGTGTGGGATGCTGACCAAGCTTCATATCAGTCCTAGGCACACAAAGGGCACTAAGCATAGAGTGTGAAAACTGAGTTTCCTTGAGAGCTGCTTGGAAGCCTGATGGTGTGTGAAGTTAGTGAGCCAAATGGAGTTGTTCTCCCACAAGAACCACTCGGCTGATCCTTCTTCAATATGCCCTTCACCAACATGCAGTGTTTCCTTGATTGAATTAGCTCTCACACCAATATTTGCGTCTAGAGCCTTTGCATTGAGGGCTATCTGAAAACGGCTGTGGCGCTGAAGTTGCCTGTGAATGTGGAGTTGGTGGCATGTGAAACCCGCATGTGGAGCATTCGTTTGTGTGGGATGCTCTACCAGGTTCATTCCTAGATAATGCACTCATAGCGCACTAAGCATAGAGTGTGAAAACTGAGTTTCCTTGAGAGCTGCTTGGAAGCCTGATGGTGTGTGAAGTTAGTGAGCCAAATGGAGTTGTTCTCCCACAAGAACCACTCGGCTGATCCTTCTTCAATATGCCCTTCACCAACATGCAGTGTTTCCTTGATTGAATTAGCTCTCACACCAATATTTGCGTCTAGAGCCTTTGCATTGAGGGCTATCTGAAAACGGCTGTGGCGCTGAAGTTGCCTGTGAATGTGGAGTTGGTGGCATGTGAAACCCGCATGTGGAGCATTCGTTTGTGTGGGATGCTCTACCAGGTTCATTTCAGTGCTAGCCATACAAAGGGCACTAAGCATAGAGTGTGAAAACTGAGTTTCCTTGAGAGCTGCTTGGAAGCCTGATGGTGTGTGAAGTTAGTGAGCCAAATGGAGTTGTTCTCCCACAAGAACCACTCGGCTGATCCTTCTTCAATATGCCCTTCAGCAACATGCAGTGTTTCCTTGATTGAATTAGCTCTCACACCAATATTTGCGTCTAGAGCCTTTGCATTGAGGGCTATCTGAAAATGGCTGTGGCGCTGACGTTGCCTGTGAATGTGGAGTTGGTGGCATGTGAAACCCGCATGTGGAGCATTCGTTTGTGTGGGATGCTCTACCAGGTTCATTCTTAGAAAATGCACTCAAATAGCACTAAACATAGAGCGTGAAAACTGAGTTTCCTTGAGAGCTGCTTGGAAGCCTGATGGTGTGTGAAGTTAGTGAGCCAAATGGAGTTGTTCTTCCACAAGAACCACTCGGCTGATCCTTCTTCAATATGCCCTTCACCAACATGCAGTGTTTCCTTGATTGAATTAGCTCTCACACCAATATTTGCGTCTAGAGCCTTTGCATTGAGGGCTATCTGAAAACGGCTGTGGCGCTGAAGTTGCCTGTGAATGTGGAGTTGGTGGCATGTGAAACCCGCATGTGGAGCATTCGTTTGTGTGGGATGCTCTACCAGGTTCATTCCTAGATAATGCACTCAAAGGGCACTAAGCATAGAGTGTGAAAACTGAGTTTCCTTGAGAGCTGCTTGGAAGCCTGATGGTGTGTGAAGTTAGTGAGCCAAATGGAGTTGTTCTCCCACAAGAACCACTCGCCTGATCCTTCTTCAATATGCCCTTCACCACCATGCAGTGTTTCCTTGATTGAATTAGCTCTCACACCAATATTTGCGTCTAGAGCCTTTGCATTGAGGGCTATCTGAAAACGGCTGTGGCGCTTGAAGTTGCCTGTGAATGTGAGTTGGTGTGCATGTGAAACCCGCATGTGGAGCATTCGTTTGTGTGGGATGCTGACCAAGCTTCATATCAGTCCTAGGCACACAAAGAGCACTAAGCATAGAGTGTGAAAACTGAGTTTCCTTGAGAGCTGCTTGGAAGCCTGATGGTGTGTGAAGTTAGTGAGCCAAATGGAGTTGTTCTCCCACAAGAACCACTCGGCTGATCCTTCTTCAATATGCCCTTCACCAACATGCAGTGTTTCCTTGATGAATTAGCTCTCACACCAATATTTGCGTCTAGAGCCTTTGCATTGAGGGCTATCTGAAAACGGCTGTGGCGCTGAAGTTGCCTGTGAATGTGGAGTTGGTGGCATGTGAAACCCGCATGTGAGCATTCGTTTGTGTGGGATGCTCTACCAGGTTCATTCCTAGATAATGCACTCATAGCGCACTAAGCATAGAGTGTGAAAACTGAGTTTCCTTGAGAGCTGCTTGGAAGCCTGATGGTGTGTGAAGTTAGTGAGCCAAATGGAGTTGTTCTCCCACAGAACCACTCGGCTGATCCTTCTTCAATATGCCCTTCACCAACATGCAGTGTTTCCTTGATTGAATTAGCTCTCACACCAATATTTGCGTCTAGAGCCTTTGCATTGAGGGCTATCTGAAAACGGCTGTGGCGCTGAAGTTGCCTGTGAATGTGGAGTTGGTGGCATGTGAAACTCGCATGTGGAGCATTCGTTTGTTAGGGATGGCTCTACCAGGTTCATTTCACTCCTAGCCATACAAAGGGCACTAAGCATAGAGTGTGAAAACTGAGTTTCCTTGAGAGCTGCTTGGAAGCCTGATGGTGGTGTGAAGTTAGTGAGCCAAATGGAGTTGTTCTCCCACAAGAACCACTCGGCTGATCCTTCTTCAATATGCCCTTCACCAACATGCAGTGTTTCCTTGATTGAATTAGCTCTCACACCAATATTTGCGTCTAGAGCCTTTGCATTGAGGGCTATCTGAAAACGGCTGTGGCGCTGAAGTTGACTGTGAATGTGGAGTTGGTGGCATGTGAAACCCCGCATGTGACGCGACATTCATTTGTGTGGGATGCTCTACCAGGTTCATTTCAGTCCTAGGCATACAAAGGGCACTAAGCATAGAGTGTGAAAACTGAGTTTCCTTGAGAGCTGCTTGGAAGCCTGATGGTGTGTGAAGTTAGTGAGCCAAATGGAGTTGTTCTCCCACAAGAACCACTCGGCTGATCCTTCTTCAATATGCCCTTCACCAACATGCAGTGTTTAGTTGATTGAATTAGCTCTCACACCAATATTTGCGTCTAGAGCCTTTGCATTGAGGGCTATCTGAAAACGGCTGTGGCGCTGAAGTTGCCTGTGAATGTGGAGTTGGTGGCATGTGAAACCCGCATGTGGAGCATTCGTTTGTGTGGGATGCTCTACCAGGTTCATTCCTAGATAATGCACTCAAAGGGCACTAAGCATAGAGTGTGAAAACTGAGTTTCCTTGAGAGCTGCTTGGAAGCCTGATGGTGTGTGAAGTTAGTGAGCCAAATGGAGTTGTTCTCCCACAAGAACCACTCGGCTGATCCTTTTTCAATATGCCCTTCACCACCATGCAGTGTTTCCTTGATTGAATTAGCTCTCACACCAATATTTGCGTCTAGAGCCTTTGCATTGAGGGCTATCTGAAAACGGCTGTGGCGCTGAAGTTGCCTGTGAATGTGGAGTTGGTGGCATGTGAAACCCGCATGTGGAGCATTCGTTTGTGTGGGATGCTGACCAAGCTTCATATCAGTCCTAGGCCACACAAAGAGCACTAAGCATAGAGTGTGAAAAACTGAGGTTTCCTTGAGAGCTGCTTGGAAGCCTGATGGTGTGTGAAGTTAGTGAGCCAAATGGAGTTGTTCTCCCCACAAGAACCACTCGGCTGATCCTTCTTCAATATGCCCTTCACCAACATGCAGTGTTTCCTTGATTGAATTAGCTCTCACACCAATATTTGCGTCTAGAGCCTTTGCATTGAGGGCTATCTGAAAACGGCTGTGGCGCTGAAGTTGCCTGTGAATGTGGAGTTGGTGGCATGTGAAACCCGCATGTGGAGCATTCGTTTGTGTGGGATGCTCTACCAGGTTCATTCCTAGATAATGCATTCATAGCGCACTAAGCATAGAGTGTGAAAACTGAGTTTCCTTGAGAGCTGCTTGGAAGACTGATGGTGTGTGAAGTTAGTGAGCCAAATGGAGTTGTTCTCCCACAAGAACCACTCGGCTGATCCTTCTTCAATATGCCCTTCACCAACATGCAGTGTTTCCTTGATTGAATTAGCTCTCACACCAATATTTGCGTCTAGAGCCTTTGCATTGAGGGCTATCTGAAAACGGCTGTGGCGCTGAAGTTGCCTGTGAATGTGGAGTTGGTGGCATGTGAAACCCGCATGTGGAGCATTCGTTTGTGTGGGATGCTCTACCAGGTTCATTTCAGTCCTAGCCATACAAAGGGCACTAAGCATAGAGTGTGAAAACTGAGTTTCCTTGAGAGCTGCTTGGAAGCCTGATGGTGTGTGAAGTTAGTGAGCCAAATGGAGTTGTTCTCCCACAAGAACCACTCGGCTGATCCTTCTTCAATATGCCCTTCAGCAACATGCAGTGTTTCCTTGATTGAATTAGCTCTCACACCAATATTTGCATCTAGAGCCTTTGCATTGAGGGCTATCTGAAAACGGCTGTGGCGCTGACGTTGCCTGTGAATGTGGAGTTGGTGGCATGTGAAACCCGCATGTGGAGCATTCGTTTGTGTGGGATGCTCTACCAGGTTCATTCTTAGAAAATGCACTCAAATAGCACTAAACATAGAGCGTGAAAACTGAGTTTCCTTGAGAGCTGCTTGGAAGCCTGATGGTGTGTGAAGTTAGTGAGCCAAATGGAGTTGTTCTTCCACAAGAACCACTCGGCTGATCCTTCTTCAATATGCCCTTCACCAACATGCAGTGTTTCCTTGATTGAATTAGCTCTCACACCAATATTTGCGTCTAGAGCCTTTGCATTGAGGGCTATCTGAAAAACGGCTGTGGCGCTGAAGTTGCCTGTGAATGTGGAGTTGGGTGGCATGTGAAACCCGCATGTGGAGCATTCGTTTGTGTGGGATGCTCTACCAGGTTCATTTCAGTGCTAGCCATACAAAGGGCACTAAGCATAGAGTGTGAAAACTGAGTTTCCTTGAGAGCTGCTTGGAAGCCTGATGGTGTGTGAAGTTAGTGAGCCAAATGGAGTTGTTCTCTCCACAAGAACCACTCGGCTGATCCTTCTTCAATATGCCCTTCAGCAACATGCAGTGTTTCCTTGATTGAATTAGCTCTCACACCAATATTTTGCGTCTAGAGCCTTTGCATTGAGGGCTATCTGAAAATGGCTGTGGCGCTGACGTTGCCTGTGAATGTGGAGTTGGTGGCATGTGAAACCCGCATGTGGAGCATTCGTTTGTGTGGGATGCTCTACCAGGTTCATTCTTAGAAAATGCACTCAAATAGCACTAAACATAGAGCGTGAAAACTGAGTTTCCTTGAGAGCTGCTTGGAAGCCTGATGGTGTGTGAAGTTAGTGAGCCAAATGGAGTTGTTCTTCCACAAGAACCACTCGGCTGATCCTTCTTCAATATGCCCTTCACCAACATGCAGTGTTTCCTTGATTGAATTAGCTCTCACACCAATATTTGCGTCTAGAGCCTTTGCATTGAGGGCTATCTGAAAACGGCTGTGGCGCTGAAGTTGCCTGTGAATGTGGAGTTGGTGGCATGTGAAACCCGCATGTGGAGCATTCGTTTGTGTGGGATGCTCTACCAGGTTCATTCCTAGATAATGCACTCAAAGGGCACTAAGCATAGAGTGTGAAAACTGAGTTTCCTTGAGAGCTGCTTGGAAGCCTGATGGTGTGTGAAGTTAGTGAGCCAAATGGAGTTGTTCTCCCACAAGAACCACTCGCCTGATCCTTCTTCAATATGCCCTTCACCACCATGCAGTGTTTCCTTGATTGAATTAGCTCTCACACCAATATTTGCGTCTAGAGCCTTTGCATTGAGGGCTATCTGAAAACGGCTGTGGCGCTGAAGTTGCCTGTGAATGTGGAGTTGGTGGCATGTGAAACCCGCATGTGGAGCATTCGTTTGTGTGGGATGCTGACCAAGCTTCATATCAGTCCTAGGCACACAAAGAGCACTAAGCATAGAGTGTGAAAACTGAGTTTCCTTGAGAGCTGCTTGGAAGCCTGATGGTGTGTGAAGTTAGTGAGCCAAATGGAGTTGTTCTCCCACAAGAACCACTCGGCTGATCCTTCTTCAATATGCCCTTCACCAACATGCAGTGTTTCCTTGATTGAATTAGCTCTCACACCAATATTTGCGTCTAGAGCCTTTGCATTGAGGGCTATCTGAAAACGGCTGTGGCGCTGAAGTTGCCTGTGAATGTGGAGTTGGTGGCATGTGAAACCCGCATGTGGAGCATTCGTTTGTGTGGGATGCTCTACCAGGTTCATTCCTAGATAATGCACTCATAGCGCACTAAGCATAGAGTGTGAAAACTGAGTTTCCTTGAGAGCTGCTTGGAAGCCTGATGGTGTGTGAAGTTAGTGAGCCAAATGGAGTTGTTCTCCCACAAGAACCACTCGGCTGATCCTTCTTCAATATGCCCTTCACCAACATGCAGTGTTTCCTTGATTGAATTAGCTCTCACACCAATATTTGCGTCTAGAGCCTTTGCATTGAGGGCTATCTGAAAACGGCTGTGGCGCTGAAGTTGCCTGTGAATGTGGAGTTGGTGGCATGTGAAACTCGCATGTGGAGCATTCGTTTGTTAGGGATGCTCTACCAGGTTCATTTCACTCCTAGCCATACAAAGGGCACTAAGCATAGAGTGTGAAAACTGAGTTTCCTTGAGAGCTGCTTGGAAGCCTGATGGTGTGTGAAGTTAGTGAGCCAAATGGAGTTGTTCTCCCACAAGAACCACTCGGCTGATCCTTCTTCAATATGCCCTTCACCAACATGCAGTGTTTCCTTGATTGAATTAGCTCTCACACCAATATTTGCGTCTAGAGCCTTTGCATTGAGGGCTATCTGAAAACGGCTGTGGCGCTGAAGTTGACTGTGAATGTGGAGTTGGTGGCATGTGAAACCCGCATGTGGAGCATTCATTTGTGTGGGATGCTCTACCAGGTTCATTTCAGTCCTAGGCATACAAAGGGCACTAAGCATAGAGTGTGAAAACTGAGTTTCCTTGAGAGCTGCTTGGAAGCCTGATGGTGTGTGAAGTTAGTGAGCCAAATGGAGTTGTTCTCCCACAAGAACCACTCGGCTGATCCTTCTTCAATATGCCCTTCACCAACATGCAGTGTTTAGTTGATTGAATTAGCTCTCACACCAATATTTGCGTCTAGAGCCTTTGCATTGAGGGCTATCTGAAAACGGCTGTGGCGCTGAAGTTGCCTGTGAATGTGGAGTTGGTGGCATGTGAAACCCGCATGTGGAGCATTCGTTTGTGTGGGATGCTCTACCAGGTTCATTCCTAGATAATGCACTCAAAGGGCACTAAGCATAGAGTGTGAAAACTGAGTTTCCTTGAGAGCTGCTTGGAAGCCTGATGGTGTGTGAAGTTAGTGAGCCAAATGGAGTTGTTCTCCCACAAGAACCACTCGGCTGATCCTTTTTCAATATGCCCTTCACCACCATGCAGTGTTTCCTTGATTGAATTAGCTCTCACACCAATATTTGCGTCTAGAGCCTTTGCATTGAGGGCTATCTGAAAACGGCTGTGGCGCTGAAGTTGCCTGTGAATGTGGAGTTGGTGGCATGTGAAACCCGCATGTGGAGCATTCGTTTGTGTGGGATGCTGACCAAGCTTCATATCAGTCCTAGGCACACAAAGAGCACTAAGCATAGAGTGTGAAAACTGAGTTTCCTTGAGAGCTGCTTGGAAGCCTGATGGTGTGTGAAGTTAGTGAGCCAAATGGAGTTGTTCTCCCACAAGAACCACTCGGCTGATCCTTCTTCAATATGCCCTTCACCAACATGCAGTGTTTCCTTGATTGAATTAGCTCTCACACCAATATTTGCGTCTAGAGCCTTTGCATTGAGGGCTATCTGAAAACGGCTGTGGCGCTGAAGTTGCCTGTGAATGTGGAGTTGGTGGCATGTGAAACCCGCATGTGGAGCATTCGTTTGTGTGGGATGCTCTACCAGGTTCATTCCTAGATAATGCATTCATAGCGCACTAAGCATAGAGTGTGAAAACTGAGTTTCCTTGAGAGCTGCTTGGAAGACTGATGGTGTGTGAAGTTAGTGAGCCAAATGGAGTTGTTCTCCCACAAGAACCACTCGGCTGATCCTTCTTCAATATGCCCTTCACCAACATGCAGTGTTTCCTTGATTGAATTAGCTCTCACACCAATATTTGCGTCTAGAGCCTTTGCATTGAGGGCTATCTGAAAACGGCTGTGGCGCTGAAGTTGCCTGTGAATGTGGAGTTGGTGGCATGTGAAACCCGCATGTGGAGCATTCGTTTGTGTGGGATGCTCTACCAGGTTCATTTCAGTCCTAGCCATACAAAGGGCACTAAGCATAGAGTGTGAAAACTGAGTTTCCTTGAGAGCTGCTTGGAAGCCTGATGGTGTGTGAAGTTAGTGAGCCAAATGGAGTTGTTCTCCCACAAGAACCACTCGGCTGATCCTTCTTCAATATGCCCTTCAGCAACATGCAGTGTTTCCTTGATTGAATTAGCTCTCACACCAATATTTGCATCTAGAGCCTTTGCATTGAGGGCTATCTGAAAACGGCTGTGGCGCTGACGTTGCCTGTGAATGTGGAGTTGGTGGCATGTGAAACCCGCATGTGGAGCATTCGTTTGTGTGGGATGCTCTACCAGGTTCATTCTTAGAAAATGCACTCAAATAGCACTAAACATAGAGCGTGAAAACTGAGTTTCCTTGAGAGCTGCTTGGAAGCCTGATGGTGTGTGAAGTTAGTGAGCCAAATGGAGTTGTTCTTCCACAAGAACCACTCGGCTGATCCTTCTTCAATATGCCCTTCACCAACATGCAGTGTTTCCTTGATTGAATTAGCTCTCACACCAATATTTGCGTCTAGAGCCTTTGCATTGAGGGCTATCTGAAAACGGCTGTGGCGCTGAAGTTGCCTGTGAATGTGGAGTTGGTGGCATGTGAAACCCGCATGTGGAGCATTCGTTTGTGTGGGATGCTCTACCAGGTTCATTCCTAGATAATGCACTCATAGCGCACTAAGCATAGAGTGTGAAAACTGAGTTTCCTTGAGAGCTGCTTGGAAGCCTGATGGTGTGTGAAGTTAGTGAGCCAAATGGAGTTGTTCTCCCACAAGAACCACTCGGCTGATCCTTCTTCAATATGCCCTTCACCAACATGCAGTGTTTCCTTGATTGAATTAGCTCTCACACCAATATTTGCGTCTAGAGCCTTTGCATTGAGGGCTATCTGAAAACGGCTGTGGCGCTGAAGTTGCCTGTGAATGTGGAGTTGGTGGCATGTGAAACTCGCATGTGGAGCATTCGTTTGTTAGGGATGCTCTACCAGGTTCATTTCACTCCTAGCCATACAAAGGGCACTAAGCATAGAGTGTGAAAACTGAGTTTCCTTGAGAGCTGCTTGGAAGCCTGATGGTGTGTGAAGTTAGTGAGCCAAATGGAGTTGTTCTCCCACAAGAACCACTCGGCTGATCCTTCTTCAATATGCCCTTCACCAACATGCAGTGTTTCCTTGATTGAATTAGCTCTCACACCAATATTTGCGTCTAGAGCCTTTGCATTGAGGGCTATCTGAAAACGGCTGTGGCGCTGAAGTTGACTGTGAATGTGGAGTTGGTGGCATGTGAAACCCGCATGTGGAGCATTCATTTGTGTGGGATGCTCTACCAGGTTCATTTCAGTCCTAGGCATACAAAGGGCACTAAGCATAGAGTGTGAAAACTGAGTTTCCTTGAGAGCTGCTTGGAAGCCTGATGGTGTGTGAAGTTAGTGAGCCAAATGGAGTTGTTCTCCCACAAGAACCACTCGGCTGATCCTTCTTCAATATGCCCTTCACCAACATGCAGTGTTTAGTTGATTGAATTAGCTCTCACACCAATATTTGCGTCTAGAGCCTTTGCATTGAGGGCTATCTGAAAACGGCTGTGGCGCTGAAGTTGCCTGTGAATGTGGAGTTGGTGGCATGTGAAACCCGCATGTGGAGCATTCGTTTGTGTGGGATGCTCTACCAGGTTCATTCCTAGATAATGCAATCAAAGGGCACTAAGCATAGAGTGTGAAAACTGAGTTTCCTTGAGAGCTGCTTGGAAGCCTGATGGTGTGTGAAGTTAGTGAGCCAAATGGAGTTGTTCTCCCACAAGAACCACTCGGCTGATCCTTTTTCAATATGCCCTTCACCACCATGCAGTGTTTCCTTGATTGAATTAGCTCTCACACCAATATTTGCGTCTAGAGCCTTTGCATTGAGGGCTATCTGAAAACGGCTGTGGCGCTGAAGTTGCCTGTGAATGTGGAGTTGGTGGCATGTGAAACCCGCATGTGGAGCATTCGTTTGTGTGGGATGCTGACCAAGCTTCATATCAGTCCTAGGCACACAAAGAGCACTAAGCATAGAGTGTGAAAACTGAGTTTCCTTGAGAGCTGCTTGGAAGCCTGATGGTGTGTGAAGTTAGTGAGCCAAATGGAGTTGTTCTCCCACAAGAACCACTCGGCTGATCCTTCTTCAATATGCCCTTCACCAACATGCAGTGTTTCCTTGATTGAATTAGCTCTCACACCAATATTTGCGTCTAGAGCCTTTGCATTGAGGGCTATCTGAAAACGGCTGTGGCGCTGAAGTTGCCTGTGAATGTGGAGTTGGTGGCATGTGAAACCCGCATGTGGAGCATTCGTTTGTGTGGGATGCTCTACCAGGTTCATTCCTAGATAATGCATTCATAGCGCACTAAGCATAGAGTGTGAAAACTGAGTTTCCTTGAGAGCTGCTTGGAAGACTGATGGTGTGTGAAGTTAGTGAGCCAAATGGAGTTGTTCTCCCACAAGAACCACTCGGCTGATCCTTCTTCAATATGCCCTTCACCAACATGCAGTGTTTCCTTGATTGAATTAGCTCTCACACCAATATTTGCGTCTAGAGCCTTTGCATTGAGGGCTATCTGAAAACGGCTGTGGCGCTGAAGTTGCCTGTGAATGTGGAGTTGGTGGCATGTGAAACCCGCATGTGGAGCATTCGTTTGTGTGGGATGCTCTACCAGGTTCATTTCAGTCCTAGCCATACAAAGGGCACTAAGCATAGAGTGTGAAAACTGAGTTTCCTTGAGAGCTGCTTGGAAGCCTGATGGTGTGTGAAGTTAGTGAGCCAAATGGAGTTGTTCTCCCACAAGAACCACTCGGCTGATCCTTCTTCAATATGCCCTTCAGCAACATGCAGTGTTTCCTTGATTGAATTAGCTCTCACACCAATATTTGCATCTAGAGCCTTTGCATTGAGGGCTATCTGAAAACGGCTGTGGCGCTGACGTTGCCTGTGAATGTGGAGTTGGTGGCATGTGAAACCCGCATGTGGAGCATTCGTTTGTGTGGGATGCTCTACCAGGTTCATTCTTAGAAAATGCACTCAAATAGCACTAAACATAGAGCGTGAAAACTGAGTTTCCTTGAGAGCTGCTTGGAAGCCTGATGGTGTGTGAAGTTAGTGAGCCAAATGGAGTTGTTCTTCCACAAGAACCACTCGGCTGATCCTTCTTCAATATGCCCTTCACCAACATGCAGTGTTTCCTTGATTGAATTAGCTCTCACACCAATATTTGCGTCTAGAGCCTTTGCATTGAGGGCTATCTGAAAACGGCTGTGGCGCTGAATTTGCCTGTGAATGTGGAGTTGGTGGCATGTGAAACCCGCATGTGGAGCATTCGTTTGTGTGGGATGCTCTACCAGGTTCATTTCACTCCTAGCCATACAAAGGGCACTAAGCATAGAGTGTGAAAACTGAGTTTCCTTGAGAGCTGCTTGGAAGCCTGATGGTGTGTGAAGTTAGTGAGCCAAATGGAGTTGTTCTCCCACAAGAACCACTCGGCTGATCCTTCTTCAATATGCCCTTCAGCAACATGCAGTGTTTCCTTGATTGAATTAGCTCTCACACCAATATTTGCGTCTAGAGCCTTTGCATTGAGGGCTATCTGAAAACGGCTGTGGCGCTGAAGTTGCCTGTGAATGTGGAGTTGGTGGCATGTGAAACCCGCATGTGGAGCATTCGTTTGTGTGGGATGCTCTACCAGGTTCATTTCAGTCGTAGCCATACAAAGGGCACTAAGCATAGAGTGTGAAAACTGAGTTTCCTTGAGAGCTGCTTGGAAGCCTGATGGTGTGTGAAGTTAGTGAGCCAAATGGAGTTGTTCTTCCACAAGAATCACTCGGCTGATCCTTCTTCAATATGCCCTTCACCAACATGCAGTGTTTCCTTGATTGAATTAGCTCTCACACCAATATTTGCGTCTAGAGCCTTTGCATTGAGGGCTATCTGAAAACGGCTGTGGCGCTGAAGTTGCCTGTGAATGTGGAGTTGGTGGCATGTGAAACCCGCATGTGGAGCATTCATTTGTGTGGGATGCTCTACCAGGTTCATTTCAGTCCTAGCCATACAAAGGGCACTAAGCATAGAGTGTGAAAACTGAGTTTCCTTGAGAGCTGCTTGGAAGCCTGATGGTGTGTGAAGTTAGTGAGCCAAATGGAGTTGTTCTCCCACAAGAACCACTCGGCTGATCCTTCTTCAATATGCCCTTCACCAACATGCAGTGTTTCCTTGATTGAATTAGCTCTCACACCAATATTTGCGTCTAGAGCCTTTGCATTGAGGGCTATCTGAAAACGGCTGTGGCGCTAAAGTTGCCTGTGAATGTGGAGTTGGTGGCATGTGAAACCCGCATGTGGAGCATTCGTTTGTGTGGGATGCTCTACCAGGTTCATTTCAGTCGTAGCCATACAAAGGGCACTAAGCATAGAGTGTGAAAACTGAGTTTCCTTGAGAGCTGCTTGGAAGCCTGATGGTGTGTGAAGTTAGTGAGCCAAATGGAGTTATTCTTAAACAAGAATCACTCGGCTGATCCTTCTTCAATATGCCCTTCACCAACATGCAGTGTTTCCTTGATTGAATTAGCTCTCACACCAATATTTGCGTCTAGAGCCTTTGCATTGAGGGCTATCTGAAAACGGCTGTGGCGTTGAAGTTGCCTGTGAATGTGGAGTTGGTGGCATGTGAAACCCGCATGTGGAGCATTCGTTTGTGTGGGATGCTCTACCAGGTTCATTTCAGTCCTAGCCATACAAAGGGCACTAAGCATAGAGTGTGAAAACTGAGTTTCCTTGAGAGCTGCTTGGAAGCCTGATGGTGTGTGAAGTTAGTGAGCCAAATGGAGTTGTTCTCCCACAAGAATCACTCGGCTGATCCTTCTTCAATATGCCCTTCACCAACATGCAGTGTTTCCTTGATTGAATTAGCTCTCACACCAATATTTGCGTCTAGAGCCTTTGCATTGAGGGCTATCTGAAAACGGCTGTGGCGCTGAAGTTGCCTGTGAATGTGGAGTTGGTGGCATGTGAAACCCGCATGTGGAGCATTCGTTTGTGTGGGATGCTCTACCAGGTTCATTCCTAGATAATGCACTCAAAGGGCACTAAGCATAGAGTGTGAAAACTGAGTTTCCTTGAGAGCTGCTTGGAAGCCTGATGGTGTGTGAAGTTAGTGAGCCAAATGGAGTTGTTCTCCCACAAGAACCACTCGGCTGATCCTTTTCAATATGCCCTTCAGCAACATGCAGTGTTTCCTTGATTGAATTAGCTCTCACACCAATATTTGCGTCTAGAGCCTTTGCATTGAGGGCTATCTGAAAACGGCTGTGGCGCTGAAGTTGCCTGTGAATGTGGAGTTGGTGGCATGTGAAACCCGCATGTGGAGCATTCGTTTGTGTGGGATGTTCTACCAGGTTCATTTCAGTCCTAGCCATACAAAGGGCACTAAGCATAGAGTGTGAAAACTGAGTTTCCTTGAGAGCTGCTTGGAAGCCTGATGGTGTGTGAAGTTAGTGAGCCAAATGGAGTTGTTCTCCCACAAGAACCACTCGGCTGATCCTTCTTCAATATGCCCTTCACCAACATGCAGTGTTTCCTTGGTTGAATTAGCTCTCACACCAATATTTGCGTCTAGAGCCTTTGCATTGAGGGCTATCTGAAAACGGCTGTGGCGCTGAAGTTGCCTGTGAATGTGGAGTTGGTGGCATGTGAAACCCGCATGTGGAGCATTCGTTTGTGTGGGATGCTCTACCAGGTTCATTCCTAGATAATGCACTCAAAGGGCACTAAGCATAGAGTGTGAAAACTGAGTTTCCTTGAGAGCTGCTTGGAAGCCTGATGGTGTGTGAAGTTAGTGAGCCAAATGGAGTTGTTCTCCCACAAGAACCACTCGGCTGATCCTTCTTCAATATGCCCTTCACCAATATGCAGTGTTTCCTTGATTGAATTAGCTCTCACACCAATATTTGCGTCTAGAGCCTTTGCATTGAGGGCTATCTGAAAACGGCTGTGGCGCTGAAGTTGCCTGTGAATGTGGAGTTGGTGACATGTGAAACCCGCATGTGCAGCATTCGTTTGTGTGGGATGCTCTACCAGGTTCATTTCAGTCCTAGCCATACAAAGGGCACTAAGCATAGAGTGTGAAAACTGAGTTTCCTTGAGAGCTGCTTGGAAGCCTGATGGTGTGTGAAGTTAGTGAGCCAAATGGAGTTGTTCTCCCACAAGAACCACTCGGCTGATCCTTCTTCAATATGCCCTTCACCAACATGCAGTGTTTCCTTGGTTGAATTAGCTCTCACACCAATATTTGCGTCTAGAGCCTTTGCATTGAGGGCTATCTGAAAACGGCTGTGGCGCTGAAGTTGCCTGTGAATGTGGAGTTGGTGGCATGTGAAACCCGCATGTGGAGCATTCGTTTGTGTGGGATGCTCTACCAGGTTCATTCCTAGATAATGCATTCAATGGGCACTAAGCATAGAGTGTGAAAACTGAGTTTCCTTGAGAGCTGCTTGGAAGCCTGATGGTGTGTGAAGTTAGTGAGCCAAATGGAGTTGTTCTTCCACAAGAACCACTCGGCTGATCCTTCTTCAATATGCCCTTCACCAACATGCAGTGTTTCCTTGATTGAATTAGCTCTCACACCAATATTTGCGTCTAGAGCCTTTGCATTGAGGGCTATCTGAAAACGGCTGTGGCGCTGAAGTTGCCTGTGAATGTGGAGTTGGTGGCATGTGAAACCCGCATGTGGAGCATTCGTTTGTGTGGGATGCTCTACCAGGTTCATTCCTAGATAATGCATTCAATGGGCACTAAGCATAGAGTGTGAAAACTGAGTTTCCTTGAGAGCTGCTTGGAAGCCTGATGGTGTGTGAAGTTAGTGAGCCAAATGGAGTTGTTCTTCCACAAGAACCACTCGGCTGATCCTTCTTCAATATGCCCTTCACCAACATGCAGTGTTTCCTTGATTGAATTAGCTCTCACACCAATATTTGCGTCTAGAGCCTTTGCATTGAGGGCTATCTGAAAACGGCTGTGGCGCTGAAGTTGCCTGTGAATGTGGAGTTGGTGGCATGTGAAACCCGCATGTGGAGCATTCGTTTGTGTGGGATGCTCTACCAGGTTCATTCCTAGATAATGCACTCAAAGGGCACTAAGCATAGAGTGTGAAAAATGAGTTTCCTTGAGAGCTGCTTGGAAGCCTGATGGTGTGTGAAGTTAGTGAGCCAAATGGAGTTGTTCTCCCACAAGAACCACTCGGCTGATCCTTCTTCAATATGCCCTTCACCAACATGCAGTGTTTCCTTGATTGAATTAGCTCTCACACCAATATTTGCGTCTAGAGCCTTTGCATTGAGGGCTATCTGAAAACGGCTGTGGCGCTGAAGTTGCCTGTGAATGTGGAGTTGGTGACATGTGAAACCCGCATGTGCAGCATTCGTTTGTGTGGGATGCTCTACCAGGTTCATTTCAGTCCTAGCCATACAAAGGGCACTAAGCATAGAGTGTGAAAACTGAGTTTCCTTGAGAGCTGCTTGGAAGCCTGATGGTGTGTGAAGTTAGTGAGCCAAATGGAGTTGTTCTCCCACAAGAACCACTCGGCTGATCCTTCTTCAATATGCCCTTCACCAACATGCAGTGTTTCCTTGGTTGAATTAGCTCTCACACCAATATTTGCGTCTAGAGCCTTTGCATTGAGGGCTATCTGAAAACGGCTGTGGCGCTGAAGTTGCCTGTGAATGTGGAGTTGGTGGCATGTGAAACCCGCATGTGGAGCATTCGTTTGTGTGGGATGCTCTACCAGGTTCATTCCTAGATAATGCATTCAATGAGCACTAAGCATAGAGTGTGAAAACTGAGTTTCCTTGAGAGCTGCTTGGAAGCCTGATGGTGTGTGAAGTTAGTGAGCCAAATGCAGTTGTTCTTCCACAAGAACCACTCGGCTGATCCTTCTTCAATATGCCCTTCACCGACATGCAGTGTTTCCTTGATTGAATTAGCTCTCACACCAATATTTGCGTCTAGAGCCTTTGCATTGAGGGCTATCTGAAAACGGCTGTGGCGCTGAAGTTGCCTGTGAATGTGGAGTTGGTGGCATGTGAAACCCGCATGTGGAGCATTCGTTTGTGTGGGATGCTCTACCAGGTTCATTTCAGTGCTAGCCATACAAAGGGCACTAAGCATAGAGTGTGAAAACTGAGTTTCCTTGAGAGCTGCTTGGAAGCCTGATGGTGTGTGAAGTTAGTGAGCCAAATGGAGTTGTTCTCCCACAAGAACCACTCGGCTGATCCTTCTTCAATATGCCCTTCACCAACATGCAGTGTTTCCTTGATTGAATTAGCTCTCACACCAATATTTGCGTCTAGAGCCTTTGCATTGAGGGCTATCTGAAAACGGCTGTGGCGCTGAAGTTGCCTGTGAATGTGGAGTTGGTGGCATGTGAAACCCGCATGTGGAGCATTCGTTTGTGTGGGATGCTCTACCAGGTTCATTCCTAGATAATGCATTCAATGGGCACTAAGCATAGAGTGTGAAAACTGAGTTTCCTTGAGAGCTGCTTGGAAGCCTGATGGTGTGTGAAGTTAGTGAGCCAAATGGAGTTGTTCTTCCACAAGAACCACTCGGCTGATCCTTCTTCAATATGCCCTTCACCAACATGCAGTGTTTCCTTGATTGAATTAGCTCTCACAACAATATTTGCGTCTAGAGCCTTTGCATTGAGGGCTATCTGAAAACGGCTGTGGCGCTGAAGTTGCCTGTGAATGTGGAGTTGGTGGCATGTGAAACCCGCATGTGGAGCATTCGTTTGTGTGGGATGCTCTACCAGGTTCATTCCTAGATAATGCACTCAAAGGGCACTAAGCATAGAGTGTGAAAACTGAGTTTCCTTGAGAGCTGCTTGGAAGCCTGATGGTGTGTGAAGTTAGTGAGCCAAATGGAGTTGTTCTCCCACAAGAACCACTCGGCTGATCCTTCTTCAATATGCCCTTCACCAACATGCAGTGTTTCCTTGATTGAATTAGCTCTCACACCAATATTTGCGTCTAGAGCCTTTGCATTGAGGGCTATCTGAAAACGGCTGTGGTGCTGAAGTTGCCTGTGAATGTGGAGTTGGTGACATGTGAAACCCGCATGTGCAGCATTCGTTTGTGTGGGATGCTCTACCAGGTTCTTTTCAGTCCTAGGCACTCAAAGGGCACTAAGCATAGAGTGTGAAAACTGAGTTTCCTTGAGAGCTGCTTGGAAGCCTGATGGTGTGTGAAGTTAGTGAGCCAAATGGAGTTGTTCTCCCACAAGAACCACTCGGCTGATCCTTCTTCAATATGCCCTTCACCAACATGCAGTGTTTCCTTGATTGAATTAGCTCTCACACCAATATTTGCGTCTAGAGCCTTTGCATTGAGGGCTATCTGAAAACGGCTGTGGCGCTGAAGTTGCCTGTGAATGTGGAGTTGGTGACATGTGAAACCCGCATGTGCAGCATTCGTTTGTGTGGGATGCTCTACCAGGTTCATTTCAGTCCTAGGCACTCAAAGGGCACTAAGCATAGAGTGTGAAAACTGAGTTTCCTTGAGAGCTGCTTGGAAGCCTGATGGTGTGTGAAGTTAGTGAGCCAAATGGAGTTGTTCTCCCACAAGAACCACTCGGCTGATCCTTCTTCAATATGCCCTTCACCAACATGCAGTGTTTCCTTGATTGAATTAGCTCTCACACCAATATTTGCGTCTAGAGCCTTTGCATTGAGGGCTATCTGAAAACGGCTGTGGCGCTGAAGTTGCCTGTGAATGTGGAGTTGGTGGCATGTGAAAACCGCATGTGGAGCATTCGTTTGTGTGGGATGCTCTACCAGGTTCATTTCAGTCCTAGCCATACAAAGGGCACTAAGCATAGAGTGTGAAAACTGAGTTTCCTTGAGAGCTGCTTGGAAGCCTGATGGTGTGTGAAGTTAGTGAGCCAAATGGAGTTGTTCTCCCACAAGAACCACTCGGCTGATCCTTCTTCAATATGCCCTTCACCAACATGCAGTGTTTCCTTGATTGAATTAGCTCTCACACCAATATTTGCGTCTAGAGCCTTTGCATTGAGGGCTATCTGAAAACGGCTGTGGCGCTGAAGTTGCCTGTGAATGTGGAGTTGGTGGCATGTGAAACCCGCATGTGGAGCATTCGTTTGTGTGGGATGCTCTACCAGGTTCATTCCTAGATAATGCATTCAATGGGCACTAAGCATAGAGTGTGAAAACTGAGTTTCCTTGAGAGCTGCTTGGAAGCCTGATGGTGTGTGAAGTTAGTGAGCCAAATGGAGTTGTTCTTCCACAAGAACCACTCGGCTGATCCTTCTTCAATATGCCCTTCACCAACATGCAGTGTTTCCTTGATTGAATTAGCTCTCACACCAATATTTGCGTCTAGAGCCTTTGCATTGAGGGCTATCTGAAAACGGCTGTGGCGCTGAAGTTGCCTGTGAATGTGGAGTTGGTGGCATGTGAAACCCGCATGTGGAGCATTCGTTTGTGTGGGATGCTCTACCAGGTTCATTCCTAGATAATGCACTCAAAGGGCACTAAGCATAGAGTGTGAAAACTGAGTTTCCTTGAGAGCTGCTTGGAAGCCTGATGGTGTGTGAAGTTAGTGAGCCAAATGGAGTTGTTCTCCCACAAGAACCACTCGGCTGATCCTTCTTCAATATGCCCTTCACCAACATGCAGTGTTTCCTTGGTTGAATTAGCTCTCACACCAATATTTGCGTCTAGAGCCTTTGCATTGAGGGCTATCTGAAAACGGCTGTGGCGCTGAAGTTGCCTGTGAATGTGGAGTTGGTGACATGTGAAACCCGCATGTGCAGCATTCGTTTGTGTGGGATGCTCTACCAGGTTCATTTCAGTCCTAGGCACTCAAAGGGCACTAAGCATAGAGTGTGAAAACTGAGTTTCCTTGAGAGCTGCTTGGAAGCCTGATGGTGTGTGAAGTTAGTGAGCCAAATGGAGTTGTTCTCACACAAGAACCACTCGGCTGATCCTTCTTCAATATGCCCTTCACCAACATGCAGTGTTTCCTTGGTTGAATTAGCTCTCACACAAATATTTGCGTCTAGAGCCTTTGCATTGAGGGCTATCTGAAAACGGCTGTGGCGCTGAAGTTGCCTGTGAATGTGGAGTTGGTGGCATGTGAAACCCGCATGTGGAGCATTCGTTTGTGTGGGATGCTCTACCAGGTTCATTTCAGTCCTAGCCATACAAAGGGCACTAAGCATAGAGTGTGAAAACTGAGTTTCCTTGAGAGCTGCTTGGAAGCCTGATGGTGTGTGAAGTTAGTGAGCCAAATGGAGTTGTTCTCCCACAAGAACCACTCGGCTGATCCTTCTTCAATATGCCCTTCACCAACATGCAGTGTTTCCTTGATTGAATTAGCTCTCACACCAATATTTGCGTCTAGAGCCTTTGCATTGAGGGCTATCTGAAAACGGCTGTGGCGCTGAAGTTGCCTGTGAATGTGGAGTTGGTGACATGTGAAACCCGCATGTGCAGCATTCGTTTGTGTGGGATGCTCTACCAGGTTCATTTCAGTCCTAGCCATACAAAGGGCACTAAGCATAGAGTGTGAAAACTGAGTTTCCTTGAGAGCTGCTTGGAAGCCTGATGGTGTGTGAAGTTAGTGAGCCAAATGGAGTTGTTCTCCCACAAGAACCACTCGGCTGATCCTTCTTCAATATGCCCTTCACCAACATGCAGTGTTTCCTTGGTTGAATTAGCTCTCACACCAATATTTGCGTCTAGAGCCTTTGCATTGAGGGCTATCTGAAAACGGCTGTGGCGCTGAAGTTGCCTGTGAATGTGGAGTTGGTGGCATGTGAAACCCGCATGTGGAGCATTCGTTTGTGTGGGATGCTCTACCAGGTTCATTCCTAGATAATGCATTCAATGGGCACTAAGCATAGAGTGTGAAAACTGAGTTTCCTTGAGAGCTGCTTGGAAGCCTGATGGTGTGTGAAGTTAGTGAGCCAAATGGAGTTGTTCTTCCACAAGAACCACTCGGCTGATCCTTCTTCAATATGCCCTTCACCAACATGCAGTGTTTCCTTGATTGAATTAGCTCTCACACCAATATTTGCGTCTAGAGCCTTTGCATTGAGGGCTATCTGAAAACGGCTGTGGCGCTGAAGTTGCCTGTGAATGTGGAGTTGGTGGCATGTGAAACCCGCATGTGGAGCATTCGTTTGTGTGGGATGCTCTACCAGGTTCATTCCTAGATAATGCATTTAATGGGCACTAAGCATAGAGTGTGAAAACTGAGTTTCCTTGAGAGCTGCTTGGAAGCCTGATGGTGTGTGAAGTTAGTGAGCCAAATGGAGTTGTTCTTCCACAAGAACCACTCGGCTGATCCTTCTTCAATATGCCCTTCACCAACATGCAGTGTTTCCTTGATTGAATTAGCTCTCACACCAATATTTGCGTCTAGAGCCTTTGCATTGAGGGCTATCTGAAAACGGCTGTGGCGCTGAAGTTGCCTGTGAATGTGGAGTTGGTGGCATGTGAAACCCGCATGTGGAGCATTCGTTTGTGTGGGATGCTCTACCAGGTTCATTCCTAGATAATGCACTCAAAGGGCACTAAGCATAGAGTGTGAAAACTGAGTTTCCTTGAGAGCTGCTTGGAAGCCTGATGGTGTGTGAAGTTAGTGAGCCAAATGGAGTTGTTCTCCCACAAGAACCACTCGGCTGATCCTTCTTCAATATGCCCTTCACCAACATGCAGTGTTTCCTTGATTGAATTAGCTCTCACACCAATATTTGCGTCTAGAGCCTTTGCATTGAGGGCTATCTGAAAACGGCTGTGGCGCTGAAGTTGCCTGTGAATGTGGAGTTGGTGACATGTGAAACCCGCATGTGCAGCATTCGTTTGTGTGGGATGCTCTACCAGGTTCATTTCAGTCCTAGCCATACAAAGGGCACTAAGCATAGAGTGTGAAAACTGAGTTTCCTTGAGAGCTGCTTGGAAGCCTGATGGTGTGTGAAGTTAGTGAGCCAAATGGAGTTGTTCTCCCACAAGAACCACTCGGCTGATCCTTCTTCAATATGCCCTTCACCAACATGCAGTGTTTCCTTGGTTGAATTAGCTCTCACACCAATATTTGCGTCTAGAGCCTTTGCATTGAGGGCTATCTGAAAACGGCTGTGGCGCTGAAGTTGCCTGTGAATGTGGAGTTGGTGGCATGTGAAACCCGCATGTGGAGCATTCGTTTGTGTGGGATGCTCTACCAGGTTCATTCCTAGACAATGCATTCAATGGGCACTAAGCATAGAGTGTGAAAACTGAGTTTCCTTGAGAGCTGCTTGGAAGCCTGATGGTGTGTGAAGTTAGTGAGCCAAATGGAGTTGTTCTTCCACAAGAACCACTCGGCTGATCCTTCTTCAATATGCCCTTCACCAACATGCAGTGTTTCCTTGATTGAATTAGCTCTCACACCAATATTTGCGTCTAGAGCCTTTGCATTGAGGGCTATCTGAAAACGGCTGTGGCGCTGAAGTTGCCTGTGAATGTGGAGTTGGTGGCATGTGAAACCCGCATGTGGAGCATTCGTTTGTGTGGGATGCTCTACCAAGTTCATTCCTAGATAATGCACTCAAAGGGCACTAAGCATAGAGTGTGAAAACTGAGTTTCCTTGAGAGCTGCTTGGAAGCCTGATGGTGTGTGAAGTTAGTGAGCCAAATGGAGTTGTTCTCCCACAAGAACCACTCGGCTGATCCTTCTTCAATATGCCCTTCACCAACATGCAGTGTTTCCTTGATTGAATTAGCTCTCACACCAATATTTGCGTCTAGAGCCTTTGCATTGAGGGCTATCTGAAAACGGCTGTGGCGCTGAAGTTGCCTGTGAATGTGGAGTTGGTGGCATGTGAAACCCGCATGTGCAGCATTCGTTTGTGTGGGATGCTCTACCAGGTTCATTTCAGTCCTAGCCATACAAAGGGCACTAAGCATAGAGTGTGAAAACTGAGTTTCCTTGAGAGCTGCTTGGAAGCCTGATGGTGTGTGAAGTTAGTGAGCCAAATGGAGTTGTTCTCCCACAAGAACCACTCGGCTGATCCTTCTTCAATATGCCCTTCACCAACGTGCAGTGTTTCCTTGGTTGAATTAGCTCTCACACCAATATTTGCGTCTAGAGCCTTTGCATTGAGGGCTATCTGAAAACGGCTGTGGCGCTGAAGTTGCCTGTGAATGTGGAGTTGGTGGCATGTGAAACCCGCATGTGGAGCATTCGTTTGTGTGGGATGCTCTACCAGGTTCATTTCAGTGCTAGCCATACAAAGGGCACTAAGCATAGAGTGTGAAAACTGAGTTTCCTTGAGAGCTGCTTGGAAGCCTGATGGTGTGTGAAGTTAGTGAGCCAAATGGAGTTGTTCTCCCACAAGAACCACTCGGCTGATCCTTCTTCAATATGCCCTTCACCAACATGCAGTGTTTCCTTGGTTGAATTAGCTCTCACACCAATATTTGCGTCTAGAGCCTTTGCATTGAGGGCTATCTGAAAACGGCTGTGGCGCTGAAGTTGCCTGTGAATGTGGAGTTGGTGGCATGTGAAACCCGCATGTGGAGCATTCGTTTGTGTGGGATGCTCTACCAGGTTCATTCCTAGATAATGCATTCAATGGGCACTAAGCATAGAGTGTGAAAACTGAGTTTCCTTGAGAGCTGCTTGGAAGCCTGATGGTGTGTGAAGTTAGTGAGCCAAATGGAGTTGTTCTTCCACAAGAACCACTCGGCTGATCCTTCTTCAATATGCCCTTCACCAACATGCAGTGTTTCCTTGATTGAATTAGCTCTCACACCAATATTTGCGTCTAGAGCCTTTGCATTGAGGGCTATCTGAAAACGGCTGTGGCGCTGAAGTTGCCTGTGAATGTGGAGTTGGTGGCATGTGAAACCCGCATGTGGAGCATTCGTTTGTGTGGGATGCTCTACCAGGTTCATTCCTAGATAATGCACTCAAAGGGCACTAAGCATAGAGTGTGAAAACTGAGTTTCCTTGAGAGCTGCTTGGAAGCCTGATGGTGTGTGAAGTTAGTGAGCCAAATGGAGTTGTTCTCCCACAAGAACCACTCGGCTGATCCTTCTTCAATATGCCCTTCACCAACATGCAGTGTTTCCTTGATTGAATTAGCTCTCACACCAATATTTGCGTCTAGAGCCTTTGCATTGAGGGCTATCTGAAAATGGCTGTGGCGCTGAAGTTGCCTGTGAATGTGGAGTTGGTGACATGTGAAACCCGCATGTGCAGCATTCGTTTGTGTGGGATGCTCTACCAGGTTCATTTCAGTCCTAGGCACTCAAAGGGCACTAAGCATAGAGTGTGAAAACTGAGTTTCCTTGAGAGCTGCTTGGAAGCCTGATGGTGTGTGAAGTTAGTGAGCCAAATGGAGTTGTTCTCCCACAAGAACCACTCGGCTGATCCTTCTTCAATATGCCCTTCACCAACATGCAGTGTTTCCTTGGTTGAATTAGCTCTCACACCAATATTTGCGTCTAGAGCCTTTGCATTGAGGGCTATCTGAAAACGGCTGTGGCGCTGAAGTTGCCTGTGAATGTGGAGTTGGTGGCATGTGAAACCCGCATGTGGAGCATTCGTTTGTGTGGGATGCTCTACCAGGTTCATTCCTAGATAATGCATTCAATGGGCACTAAGCATAGAGTGTGAAAACTGAGTTTCCTTGAGAGCTGCTTGGAAGCCTGATGGTGTGTGAAGTTAGTGAGCCAAATGGAGTTGTTCTCCCACAAGAACCACTCGGCTGATCCTTCTTCAATATGCCCTTCACCAACATGCAGTGTTTCCTTGATTGAATTAGCTCTCACACCAATATTTGCCTCTAGAGCCTTTGCATTGAGGGCTATCTGAAAACGGCTGTGGCGCTGAAGTTGCCTGTGAATGTGGAGTTGGTGGCATGTGAAACCCGCATGTGGAGCATTCGTTTGTGTGGGATGCTCTACCAGGTTCATTCCTAGATAATGCATTCAATGGGCACTAAGCATAGAGTGTGAAAACTGAGTTTCCTTGAGAGCTGCTTGGAAGCCTGATGGTGTGTGAAGTTAGTGAGACAAATGGAGTTGTTCTCCCACAAGAACCACTCGGCTGATCCTTCTTCAATATGCCCTTCACCAACATGCAGTGTTTCCTTGATTGAATTAGCTCTCACACCAATATTTGCGTCTAGAGCCTTTGCATTGAGGGCTATCTGAAAACGGCTGTGGCGCTGAATTTGCCTGTGAATGTGGAGTTGGTGGCATGTGAAACCCGCATGTGGAGCATTCGTTTGTGTGGGATGCTCTACCAGGTTCATTCCTAGATAATGCACTCAAAGGGCACTAAGCATAGAGTGTGAAAACTGAGTTTCCTTGAGAGCTGCTTGGAAGCCTGATGGTGTGTGAAGTTAGTGAGCCAAATGGAGTTGTTCTCCCACAAGAACCACTCGGCTGATCCTTCTTCAATATGCCCTTCACCAACATGCAGTGTTTCCTTGATTGAATTAGCTCTCACACCAATATTTGCGTCTAGAGCCTTTGCATTGAGGGCTATCTGAAAACGGCTGTGGCGCTGAAGTTGCCTGTGAATGTGGAGTTGGTGGCATGTGAAACCCGCATGTGGAGCATTCGTTTGTGTGGGATGCTCTACCAGGTTCATTCCTAGATAATGCATTTAATGGGCACTAAGCATAGAGTGTGAAAACTGAGTTTCCTTGAGAGCTGCTTGGAAGCCTGATGGTGTGTGAAGTTAGTGAGCCAAATGGAGTTGTTCTTCCACAAGAACCACTCGGCTGATCCTTCTTCAATATGCCCTTCACCAACATGCAGTGTTTCCTTGATTGAATTAGCTCTCACACCAATACTTGCGTCTAGAGCCTTTGCATT
>NW_026697167.1:0-27581 GCF_030435755.1 Ochotona princeps | reverse complement strand
CGAGTGGTTCTTGTGGGAGAACAACTCCATTTGGCTCACTAACTTCACACACCATCAGGCTTCCAAGCAGCTCTCAAGGAAACTCAGTTTTCACACTCTATGCTTAGTGCCCTTTGAGTGCATTATCTAGGAATGAACCTGATAGAGCATCCCACACAAACGAATGCTCCACATGCGGGTTTCACATGCCACCAACTCCACATTCACAGGCAGCTTCAGCGCCACAGCCGTTTTCAGATAGCCCTCAATGCAAAGGCTCTAGACGCAAATATTGGTGTGAGAGCTAATTCAATCAAGGAAACACTGCATGTTGGTGAAGGGCATATTGAAGAAGGATCAGCCGAGTGGTTCTTGTGGGAGAACAACTCCATTTGGCTCACTAACTTCACACACCATCAGGCTTCCAAGCAGCTCTCAAGGAAACTCAGTTTTCACACTCTATGCTTAGTGCCCTTTGAGTGCATTATCTAGGAATGAACCTGGTAGAGCATCCCACACAAACGAATGCTCCACATGCGGGTTTCACATGCCACCAACTCCACATTCACAGGCAACTTCAGCGCCACAGGCGTTTTCAGATAGCCCTCAATGCAAAGGCTCTAGACACAAATATTGGTGTGAGAGCTAATTCAATCAAGGAAACACTGCATGTTGGTGAAGGGCATATTGCAGAAGGATCAGCCGAGTGGTTCTTGTGGGAGAACAACTCCATTTGGCTCACTAACTTCACACACCATCAGGCTTCCAAGCAGCTCTCAAGGAAACTCAATTTTCACACTCTATGCTTAGTGCCCTTTGAGTGCATTATCTAGGAATGAACCTGGTAGAGCATCCCACACAAACGAATGCTCCACATGCGGGTTTCACATGCCACCAACTCCACATTCACAGGCAACTTCAGCGCCACAGCCGTTTTCAAATAGCCCTCAATGCAAAGGCTCTAGACGCAAATATTGGTGTGAGAGCTAATTCAATCAAGGAAACACTGCATGTTGGTGAAGGGCATATTGAAGAAGGATCAGCCGAGTGGTTCTTGTGGGAGAACAACTCCATTTGGCTCACTAACTTCACACACCATCAGGCTTCCAAGCAGCTCTCAAGGAAACTCAGTTTTCACACTCTATGCTTAGTGCCCTTTGAGTGCATTATCTAGGAATGAACCTGGTAGAGCATCCCACACAAACGAATGCTCCACATGCGGGTTTCACATGCCACCAACTATACATTCACAGGCAACTTCAGCGCCACAGCCGTTTTCAGATAGCTCTCAATGCAAAGGCTCTAGACGCAAATATTGGTGTGAGAGCTAATTCAATCAAGGAAACACTGCATGTTGGTGAAGGGCATATTGAAGAAGGATCAGCCGAGTGGTTCTTGTGGGAGAACAACTCCATTTGGCTCACTAACTTCACACACCATCAGGCTTCCAAGCAGCTCTCAAGGAAACTCAGTTTTCACACTCTATGCTTAGTGCCCTTTGAGTGCATTATCTAGGAATGAACCTGATAGAGCATCCCACACAAACGAATGCTCCACATGCGGGTTTCACATGCCACCAACTCCACATTCACAGGCAGCTTCAGCGCCACAGCCGTTTTCAGATAGCCCTCAATGCAAAGGCTCTAGACGCAAATATTGGTGTGAGAGCTAATTCAATCAAGGAAACACTGCATGTTGGTGAAGGGCATATTGAAGAAGGATCAGCCGAGTGGTTCTTGTGGGAGAACAACTCCATTTGGCTCACTAACTTCACACACCATCAGGCTTCCAAGCAGCTCTCAAGGAAACTCAGTTTTCACACTCTATGCTTAGTGCCCTTTGAGTGCATTATCTAGGAATGAACCTGGTAGAGCATCTCACACAAACGAATGCTCCACATGCGGGTTTCACATGCCACCAACTCCACATTCACAGGCAACTTCAGCGCCACAGCCGTTTTCAGATAGCCCTCAATGCAAAGGCTCTAGACGCAAATATTGGTGTGAGAGCTAATTCAATCAAGGAAACACTGCATGTTGGTGAAGGGCATATTGCAGAAGGATCAGCCGAGTGGTTCTTGTGGGAGAACAACTCCATTTGGCTCACTAACTTCACACACCATCAGGCTTCCAAGCAGCTCTCAAGGAAACTCAGTTTTCACACTCTATGCTTAGTGCCCTTTGTATGGCTAGGACTGAAATGAACCTGGTAGAGCATCCCACACAAACGAATGCTCCACATGCGGGTTTCACATGCCACCAACTCCACATTCACAGGCAACTTCAGCGCCACAGCCGTTTTCAGATAGCCCTCAATGCAAAGGCTCTAGACGCAAATATTGGTGTGAGAGCTAATTCAATCAAGGAAACACTGCATGTTGGTGAAGGGCATATTGAAAAAGGATCAGCCGAGTGGTTCTTGTGGGAGAACAACTCCATTTGGCTCACTAACTTCACACACCATCAGGCTTCCAAGCAGCTCTCAAGGAAACTCAGTTTTCACACTCTATGCTTAGTGCCCTTTGAGTGCATTATCTAGGAATGAACCTGGTAGAGCATCCCACACAAACGAATGCTCCACATGCGGGTTTCACATGCCACCAACTCCACATTCACAGGCAACTTCAGCGCCACAGCCGTTTTCAAATAGCCCTCAATGCAAAGGCTCTAGACGCAAATATTGGTGTGAGAGCTAATTCAATCAAGGAAACACTGCATGTTGGTGAAGGGCATATTGAAGAAGGATCAGCCGAGTGGTTCTTGTGGGAGAACAACTCCATTTGGCTCACTAACTTCACACACCATCAGGCTTCCAAGCAGCTCTCAAGGAAACTCAGTTTTCACACTCTATGCTTAGTGCCCTTTGTATGGCTAGGACTGAAATGAACCTGGTAGAGCATCCCACACAAACGAATGCTCCACATGCGGGTTTCACATGCCACCAACTCCACATTCACAGGCAACTTCAGCGCCACAGCCGTTTTCAGATAGCCCTCAATGCAAAGGCTCTAGACGCAAATATTGGTGTGAGAGCTAATTCAATCAAGGAAACACTGCATGTTGGTGAAGGGCATATTGAAGAAGGATCAGCCGAGTGGTTCTTGTGGGAGAACAACTCCATTTGGCTCACTAACTTCACACACCATCAGGCTTCCAAGCAGCTCTCAAGGAAACTCAGTTTTCACACTCTATGCTTAGTGCCCTTTGAGTGCATTATCTAGGAATGACCTGGTAGAGCATCCCACACAAACGAATGCTCCACATGCGGGTTTCACATGCCACCAACTCCACATTCACAGGCAACTTCAGCGCCACAGCTGTTTTCAGATAGCCCTCAATGCAAAGGCTCTAGACGCAAATATTGGTGTGAGAGCTAATTCAATCAAGGAAACACTGCATGTTGATGAAGGGCATATTGAAGAAGGATCAGCCGAGTGGTTCTTGTGGGAGAACAACTCCATTTGGCTCACTAACTTCACACACCATCAGGCTTCCAAGCAGCTCTCAAGGAAACTCAGTTTTCACACTCTATGCTTAGTGCCCTTTGAGTGCATTATCTAGGAATGAACCTGGTAGAGCATCCCACACAAACGAATGCTCCACATGCGGGTTTCACATGCCACCAACTCCACATTCACAGGCAACTTCAGCGCCACAGCCGTTTTCAGATAGCCCTCAATGCAAAGGCTCTAGACGCAAATATTGGTGTGAGAGCTAATTCAATCAAGGAAACACTGCATGTTGGTGAAGGGCATATTGAAGAAGGATCAGCCGAGTGGTTCTTGTGGGAGAACAACTCCATTTGGCTCACTAACTTCACACACCATCAGGCTTCCAAGCAGCTCTCAAGGAAACTCAGTTTTCACACTCTATGCTTAGTGCCCTTTGTATGGCTAGGACTGAAATGAACCTGGTAGAGCATCCCACACAAACGAATGCTCCACATGCGGGTTTCACATGCCACCAACTCCACATTCACAGGCAACTTCAGCGCCACAGCCGTTTTCAGATAGCCCTCAATGCAAAGGCTCTAGACGCAAATATTGGTGTGAGAGCTAATTCAATCAAGGAAACACTGCATGTTGGTGAAGGGCATATTGAAGAAGGATCAGCCGAGTGGTTCTTGTGGGAGAACAACTCCATTTGGCTCACTAACTTCACACACCATCAGGCTTCCAAGCAGCTCTGCAAGGAAACTCAGTTTTCACACTCTATGCTTAGTGCCCTTTGAGTGCATTATCTAGGAATGAACCTGGTAGAGCATCCCACACAAACGAATGCTCCACATGCGGGTTTCACATGCCACCAACTCCACATTCACAGGCAACTTCAGCGCCACAGCTGTTTTCAGATAGCCCTCAATGCAAAGGCTCTAGACGCAAATATTGGTGTGAGAGCTAATTCAATCAAGGAAACACTGCATGTTGATGAAGGGCATATTGAAGAAGGATCAGCCGAGTGGTTCTTGTGGGAGAACAACTCCATTTGGCTCACTAACTTCACACACCATCAGGCTTCCAAGCAGCTCTCAAGGAAACTCAGTTTTCACACTCTATGCTTAGTGCCCTTTGAGTGCATTATCTAGGAATGAACCTGGTAGAGCATCCCACACAAACGAATGCTCCACATGCGGGTTTCACATGCCACCAACTCCACATTCACAGGCAACTTCAGCGCCACAGCCGTTTTCAGATAGCCCTCAATGCAAAGGCTCTAGACGCAAATATTGGTGTGAGAGCTAATTCAATCAAGGAAACACTGCATGTTGGTGAAGGGCATATTGAAGAAGGATCAGCCGAGTGGTTCTTGTGGGAGAACAACTCCATTTGGCTCACTAACTTCACACACCATCAGGCTTCCAAGCAGCTCTCAAGGAAACTCAGTTTTCACACTCTATGCTTAGTGCCCTTTGAGTGCATTATCTAGGAATGAACCTGGTAGAGCATCCCACAGAAACGAATGCTCCACATGCGGGTTTCACATGCCACCAACTCCACATTCACAGGCAGCTTCAGCGCCACAGCCGTTTTCAAATAGCCCTCAATGCAAAGGCTCTAGACGCAAATATTGGTGTGAGAGCTAATTCAATCAAGGAAACACTGCATGTTGGTGAAGGGCATATTGAAGAAGGATCAGCCGAGTGGTTCTTGTGGGAGAACAACTCCATTTGGCTCACTAACTTCACACACCATCAGGCTTCCAAGCAGCTCTCAAGGGAACTCAGTTTTCACACTCTATGCTTAGTGCCCTTTGAGTGCATTATCTAGGAATGAACCTGGTAGAGCATCCCACAGAAACGAATGCTCCACATGCGGGTTTCACATGCCACCAACTCCACATTCACAGGCAACTTCAGCGCCACAGCCGTTTTCAGATAGCCCTCAATGCAAAGGCTCTAGACGCAAATATTGGTGTGAGAGCTAATTCAATCAAGGAAACACTGCATGTTGGTGAAGGGCATATTGAAGAAGGATCAGCCGAGTGGTTCTTGTGGGAGAACAACTCCATTTGGCTCACTAACTTCACACACCATCAGGCTTCCAAGCAGCTCTCAAGGAAACTCAGTTTTCACACTCTATGCTTAGTGCCCTTTGTGTACCTAGGACTGAAATGAAGCTTGTTCAGCATCCCACACAAACGAATGCTTCACATGCGGGTTTCACATGCCACCAACTCCACATTCACAGGCAACTTCAGCGCCACAGCCGTTTTCAGATAGCCCTCAATGCAAAGGCTCTAGACGCAAATATTGGTGTGAGAGCTAATTCAATCAAGGAAACACTGCATGTTGGTGAAGGGCATATTGAAGAAGGATCAGCCGAGTGGTTCTTGTGGGAGAACAACTCCATTTGGCTCACTAACTTCACACACCATCAGGCTTCCAAGCAGCTCTCAAGGAAACTCAGTTTTCACACTCTATGCTTAGTGCCCTTTGTGTACCTAGGACTGAAATGAAGCTTGGTCAGCATCCCACACAAACGAATGCTCCACATGCGGGTTTCACATGCCACCAACTCCACATTCACAGGCAACTTCAGCGCCACAGCCGTTTTCAGATAGCCCTCAATGCAAAGGCTCTAGACCCAAATATTGGTGTGAGAGCTAATTCAATCAAGGAAACACTGCATGTTGGTGAAGGGCATATTGAAGAAGGATCAGTCGAGTGGTTCTTGTGGGAGAACAACTCCATTTGGCTCACTAACTTCACACACCATCAGGCTTCCAAGCAGCTCTCAAGGAAACTCAGTTTTCACACTCTATGCTTAGTGCCCTTTGAGTGCATTATCTAGGAATGAACCTGGTAGAGCATCCCACACAAACGAATGCTCCACATGCGGGTTTCACATGCCACCAACTCCACATTCACAGGCCACTTCAGCGCCACAGCCGTTTTCAGATAGCCCTCAATGCAAAGGCTCTAGACGCAAATATTGGTGTGAGAGCTAATTCAATCAAGGAAACACTGCATGTTGGTGAAGGGCATATTGAAGAAGGATCAGCCGAGTGGTTCTTGTGGGAGAACAACTCCATTTGGCTCACTAACTTCACACACCATCAGGCTTCCAAGCAGCTCTCAAGGAAACTCAGTTTTCACACTCTATGCTTAGTGCCCTTTGAGTGCATTATCTAGGAATGAACCTGGTAGAGCATCCCACACAAACGAATGCTCCACATGCGGGTTTCACATGCCACCAACTCCACATTCACAGGCAACTTCAGCGCCACAGCCGTTTTCAGATAGCCCTCAATGCAAAGGCTCTAGACGCAAATATTGGTGTGAGAGCTAATTCAATCAAGGAAACACTGCATGTTGGTGAAGGGCATATTGAAGAAGGATCAGCCGAGTGGTTCTTGTGAGAGAACAACTCCATTTGGCTCACTAACTTCACACACCATCAGGCTTCCAAGCAGCTCTCAAGGAAACTCAGTTTTCACACTCTATGCTTAGTGCCCTGTGAGTGCATTATCTAGGAATGAACCTGGTAGAGCATCCCACAGAAACGAATGCTCCACATGCGGGTTTCACATGCCACCAACTCCACATTCACAGGCAACTTCAGCGCCACAGCCGTTTTCAGATAGCCCTCAATGCAAAGGCTCTAGACGCAAATATTGGTGTGAGAGCTAATTCAATCAAGGAAACACTGCATGTTGGTGAAGGGCATATTGAAGAAGGATCAGCCGAGTGGTTCTTGTGGGAGAACAACTCCATTTGGCTCACTAACTTCACACACCATCAGGCTTCCAAGCAGCTCTCAAGGAAACTCAGTTTTCACACTCTATGCTTAGTGCCCTTTGTGTACCTAGGACTGAAATGAAGCTTGGTCAGCATCCCACACAAACGAATGCTCCACATGCGGGTTTCACATGCCACCAACTCCACATTCACAGGCAACTTCAGCGCCACAGCCGTTTTCAGATAGCCCTCAATGAAAAGGCTCTAGACCCAAATATTGGTGTGAGAGCTAATTCAATCAAGGAAACACTGCATGTTGGTGAAGGGCATATTGAAGAAGGATCAGCCGAGTGGTTCTTGTGGGAGAACAACTCCATTTGGCTCACTAACTTCACACACCATCAGGCTTCCAAGCAGCTCTCAAGGAAACTCAGTTTTCACACTCTATGCTTAGTGCCCTTTGAGTGCATTATCTAGGAATGAACCTGGTAGAGCATCCCACACAAACGAATGCTCCACATGCGGGTTTCACATGCCACCAACTCCACATTCACAGGCAACTTCAGCGCCACAGCCGTTTTCAGATAGCCCTCAATGCAAAGGCTCTAGACGCAAATATTGGTGTGAGAGCTAATTCAATCAAGGAAACACTGCATGTTGGTGAAGGGCATATTGAAGAAGGATCAGCCGAGTGGTTCTTGTGGGAGAACAACTCCATTTGGCTCACTAACTTCACACACCATCAGGCTTCCAAGCAGCTCTCAAGGAAACTCAGTTTTCACACTCTATGCTTAGTGCCCTTTGAGTGCATTATCTAGGAATGAACCTGGTAGAGCATCCCACAGAAACGGATGCTCCACATGCGGGTTTCACATGCCACCAACTCCACATTCACAGGCAACTTCAGCGCCACAGCCGTTTTCAGATAGCCCTCAATGCAAAGGCTCTAGACGCAAATATTGGTGTGAGAGCTAATTCAATCAAGGAAACACTGCATGTTGGTGAAGGGCATATTGAAGAAGGATCAGCCGAGTGGTTCTTGTGGGAGAACAACTCCATTTGGCTCACTAACTTCACACACCATCAGGCTTCCAAGCAGCTCTCAAGGAAACTCAGTTTTCACACTCTATGCTTAGTGCCCTTTGAGTGCATTATCTAGGAATGAACCTGGTAGAGCATCCCACACAAACGAATGCTCCACGTGCGGGTTTCACATGCCACCAACTCCACATTCACAGGCAGCTTCAGCGCCACAGCCGTTTTCAAATAGCCCTCAATGCAAAGGCTCTAGACGCAAATATTGGTGTGAGAGCTAATTCAATCAAGGAAACACTGCATGTTGGTGAAGGGCATATTGAAGAAGGATCAGCCGAGTGGTTCTTGTGGGAGAACAACTCCATTTGGCTCACTAACTTCACACACCATCAGGCTTCCAAGCAGCTCTCAAGGGAACTCAGTTTTCACACTCTATGCTTAGTGCCCTTTGAGTGCATTATCTAGGAATGAACCTGGTAGAGCATCCCACAGAAACGAATGCTCCACATGCGGGTTTCACATGCCACCAACTCCACATTCACAGGCAACTTCAGCGCCACAGCCGTTTTCAGATAGCCCTCAATGCAAAGGCTCTAGACGCAAATATTGGTGTGAGAGCTAATTCAATCAAGGAAACACTGCATGTTGGTGAAGGGCATATTGAAGAAGGATCAGCCGAGTGGTTCTTGTGGGAGAACAACTCCATTTGGCTCACTAACTTCACACACCATCAGGCTTCCAAGCAGCTCTCAAGGAAACTCAGTTTTCACACTCTATGCTTAGTGCCCTTTGTGTACCTAGGACTGAAATGAAGCTTGTTCAGCATCCCACACAAACGAATGCTTCACATGCGGGTTTCACATGCCACCAACTCCACATTCACAGGCAACTTCAGCGCCACAGCCGTTTTCAGATAGCCCTCAATGCAAAGGCTCTAGACGCAAATATTGGTGTGAGAGCTAATTCAATCAAGGAAACACTGCATGTTGGTGAAGGGCATATTGAAGAAGGATCAGCCGAGTGGTTCTTGTGGGAGAACAACTCCATTTGGCTCACTAACTTCACACACCATCAGGCTTCCAAGCAGCTCTCAAGGAAACTCAGTTTTCACACTCTATGCTTAGTGCCCTTTGTGTACCTAGGACTGAAATGAAGCTTGGTCAGCATCCCACACAAACGAATGCTCCACATGCGGGTTTCACATGCCACCAACTCCACATTCACAGGCAACTTCAGCGCCACAGCCGTTTTCAGATAGCCCTCAATGCAAAGGCTCTAGACCCAAATATTGGTGTGAGAGCTAATTCAATCAAGGAAACACTGCATGTTGGTGAAGGGCATATTGAAGAAGGATCAGTCGAGTGGTTCTTGTGGGAGAACAACTCCATTTGGCTCACTAACTTCACACACCATCAGGCTTCCAAGCAGCTCTCAAGGAAACTCAGTTTTCACACTCTATGCTTAGTGCCCTTTGAGTGCATTATCTAGGAATGAACCTGGTAGAGCATCCCACACAAACGAATGCTCCACATGCGGGTTTCACATGCCACCAACTCCACATTCACAGGCCACTTCAGCGCAACAGCCGTTTTCAGATAGCCCTCAATGCAAAGGCTCTAGACGCAAATATTGGTGTGAGAGCTAATTCAATCAAGGAAACACTGCATGTTGGTGAAGGGCATATTGAAGAAGGATCAGCCGAGTGGTTCTTGTGGGAGAACAACTCCATTTGGCTCACTAACTTCACACACCATCAGGCTTCCAAGCAGCTCTCAAGGAAACTCAGTTTTCACACTCTATGCTTAGTGCCCTTTGAGTGCATTATCTAGGAATGAACCTGGTAGAGCATCCCACACAAACGAATGCTCCACATGCGGGTTTCACATGCCACCAACTCCACATTCACAGGCAACTTCAGCGCCACAGCCGTTTTCAGATAGCCCTCAATGCAAAGGCTCTAGACGCAAATATTGGTGTGAGAGCTAATTCAATCAAGGAAACACTGCATGTTGGTGAAGGGCATATTGAAGAAGGATCAGCCGAGTGGTTCTTGTGAGAGAACAACTCCATTTGGCTCACTAACTTCACACACCATCAGGCTTCCAAGCAGCTCTCAAGGAAACTCAGTTTTCACACTCTATGCTTAGTGCCCTGTGAGTGCATTATCTAGGAATGAACCTGGTAGAGCATCCCACACAAACGAATGCTCCACATGCGGGTTTCACATGCCACCAACTCCACATTCACAGGCAACTTCAGCGCCACAGCCGTTTTCAGATAGCCCTCAATGCAAAGGCTCTAGACGCAAATATTGGTGTGAGAGCTAATTCAATCAAGGAAACACTGCATGTTGGTGAAGGGCATATTGAAGAAGGATCAGCCGAGTGGTTCTTGTGGGAGAACAACTCCATTTGGCTCACTAACTTCACACACCATCAGGCTTCCAAGCAGCTCTCAAGGAAACTCAGTTTTCACACTCTATGCTTAGTGCCCTTTGTGTACCTAGGACTGAAATGAAGCTTGGTCAGCATCCCACACAAACGAATGCTCCACATGCGGGTTTCACATGCCACCAACTCCACATTCACAGGCAACTTCAGCGCCACAGCCGTTTTCAGATAGCCCTCAATGAAAAGGCTCTAGACCCAAATATTGGTGTGAGAGCTAATTCAATCAAGGAAACACTGCATGTTGGTGAAGGGCATATTGAAGAAGGATCAGCCGAGTGGTTCTTGTGGGAGAACAACTCCATTTGGCTCACTAACTTCACACACCATCAGGCTTCCAAGCAGCTCTCAAGGAAACTCAGTTTTCACACTCTATGCTTAGTGCCCTTTGAGTGCATTATCTAGGAATGAACCTGGTAGAGCATCCCACACAAACGAATGCTCCACATGCGGGTTTCACATGCCACCAACTCCACATTCACAGGCAACTTCAGCGCCACAGCCGTTTTCAGATAGCCCTCAATGCAAAGGCTCTAGACGCAAATATTGGTGTGAGAGCTAATTCAATCAAGGAAACACTGCATGTTGGTGAAGGGCATATTGAAGAAGGATCAGCCGAGTGGTTCTTGTGGGAGAACAACTCCATTTGGCTCACTAACTTCACACACCATCAGGCTTCCAAGCAGCTCTCAAGGAAACTCAGTTTTCACACTCTATGCTTAGTGCCCTTTGAGTGCATTATCTAGGAATGAACCTGGTAGAGCATCCCACAGAAACGGATGCTCCACATGCGGGTTTCACATGCCACCAACTCCACATTCACAGGCAACTTCAGCGCCACAGCCGTTTTCAGATAGCCCTCAATGCAAAGGCTGTAGACGCAAATATTGGTGTGAGAGCTAATTCAATCAAGGAAACACTGCATGTTGGTGAAGGGCATATTGAAGAAGGATCAGCCGAGTGGTTCTTGTGGGAGAACAACTCCATTTGGCTCACTAACTTCACACACCATCAGGCTTCCAAGCAGCTCTCAAGGAAACTCAGTTTTCACACTCTATGCTTAGTGCCCTTTCTTTGGCTTGGACTGAAATGAACCTGGTAGAGCATCCCACACAAACGAATGCTCCACATGCGGGTTTCACATGCCACCAACTCCACATTCACAGGCAACTTCAGCGCCACAGCCGTTTTCAGATAGCCCTCAATGCAAAGGCTCTAGACGCAAATATTGGTGTGAGAGCTAATTCAATCAAGGAAACACTGCATGTTGGTGAAGGGTATATTGAAGAAGGATCAGCCGAGTGGTTCTTGTGGGAGAACAACTCCATTTGGCTCACTAACTTCACACACCATCAGGCTTCCAAGCAGCTCTCAAGGAAACTCAGTTTTCACACTCTATGTTTAGTGCTCTTTGTGTGCCTAGGACTGAAATGAATCTTGGTCAGCATCCCACACAAACGAATGCTCCACATGCGGGTTTCACATGCCACCAACTCCACATTCACAGGCAACTTCAGCGCCACAGCCGTTTTCAGATAGCCCTCAATGCAAAGGCTCTAGACGCAAATATTGGTGTGAGAGCTAATTCAATCAAGGAAACACTGCATGTTTGTGAAGGGCATATTGAAGAAGGATCAGCCGAGTGGTTCTTGTGGGAGAACAACTCCATTTGGCTCACTAACTTCACACACCATCAGGCTTCCAAGCAGCTCTCAAGGAAACTCAGTTTTCACACTCTATGCTTAGTGCCCTTTGAGTGCATTATCTAGGAATGAACCTGGTAGAGCATCCCACACAAACGAATGCTCCACATGCGGGTTTCACATGCCACCAACTCCACATTCACAGGCAACTTCAGCGCCACAGCCGTTTTCAGATAGCCCTCAATGCAAAGGCTCTAGACGCAAATATTGGTGTGAGAGCTAATTCAATCAAGGAAACACTGCATATTGGTGAAGGGCATATTGAAGAAGGATCAGCCGAGTGGTTCTTGTGGGAGAACAACTCCATTTGGCTCACTAACTTCACACACCATCAGGCTTCCAAGCAGCTCTCAAGGAAACTCAGTTTTCACACTCTATGCTTAGTGCCCTTTGTATGGCTAGGACTGAAATGAACCTGGTAGAGCATCCCACACAAACGAATGCTCCACATGCGGGTTTCACATGCCACCAACTCCACATTCACAGGCAACTTCAGCGCCACAGCCGTTTTCAGATAGCCCTCAATGCAAAGGCTCTAGACGCAAATATTGGTGTGAGAGCTAATTCAATCAAGGAAACACTGCATGTTGGTGAAGGGCATATTGAAGAAGGATCAGCCGAGTGGTTCTTGTGGGAGAACAACTCCATTTGGCTCACTAACTTCACACACCATCAGGCTTCCAAGCAGCTCTCAAGGAAACTCAGTTTTCACACTCTATGCTTAGTGCCCTTTGTATGCCTAGGACTGAAATGAACCTGGTAGAGCATCCCACACAAACGAATGCTCCACATGCGGGTTTCACATGCCACCAACTCCACATTCACAGGCAACTTCAGCGCCACAGCCGTTTTCAGATAGCCCTCAATGCAAAGGCTGTAGACGCAAATATTGGTGTGAGAGCTAATTCAATCAAGGAAAACACTGCATGTTGGTGGAGGGCATATTGAAGAAGGATCAGCCGAGTGGTTCTTGTGGGAGAACAACTCCATTTGGCTCACTAACTTCACACACCATCAGGCTTCCAAGCAGCTCTCAAGGAAACTCAGTTTTCACACTCTATGCTTAGTGCCCTTTCTTTGGCTTGGACTGAAATGAACCTGGTAGAGCATCCCACACAAACGAATGCTCCACATGCGGGTTTCACATGCCACCAACTCCACATTCACAGGCAACTTCAGCGCCACAGCCGTTTTCAGATAGCCCTCAATGCAAAGGCTCTAGACCCAAATATTGGTGTGAGAGCTAATTCAATCAAGGAAACACTGCATGTTGGTGAAGGGCATATTGAAGAAGGATCAGCCGAGTGGTTCTTGTGGGAGAACAACTCCATTTGGCTCACTAACTTCACACACCATCAGGCTTCCAAGCAGCTCTCAAGGAAACTCAGTTTTCACACTCTATGCTTAGTGCCCTTTGAGTGCATTATCTAGGAATGAACCTGGTAGAGCATCCCACACAAACGAATGCTCCACATGCGGGTTTCACATGCCACCAACTCCACATTCACAGGCAACTTCAGCGCCACAGCCGTTTTCAGATAGCCCTCAATGCAAAGGCTCTAGACGCAAATATTGGTGTGAGAGCTAATTCAATCAAGGAAACACTGCATGTTGGTGAAGGGCATATTGAAGAAGGATCAGCCGAGTGGTTCTTGTGGGAGAACAACTCCATTTGGCTCACTAACTTCACACACCATCAGGCTTCCAAGCAGCTCTCAAGGAAACTCAGTTTTCACACTCTATGCTTAGTGCCCTTTGAGTGCATTATCTAGGAATGAACCTGGTAGAGCATCCCACAGAAACGGATGCTCCACATGCGGGTTTCACATGCCACCAACTCCACATTCACAGGCAACTTCAGCGCCACAGCCGTTTTCAGATAGCCCTCAATGCAAAGGCTCTAGACGCAAATATTGGTGTGAGAGCTAATTCAATCAAGGAAACACTGCATGTTGGTGAAGGGCATATTGAAGAAGGATCAGCCGAGTGGTTCTTGTGGGAGAACAACTCCATTTGGCTCACTAACTTCACACACCATCAGGCTTCCAAGCAGCTCTCAAGGAAACTCAGTTTTCACACTCTATGCTTAGTGCCCTTTGTATGCCTAGGACTGAAATGAACCTGGTAGAGCATCCCACACAAACGAATGCTCCACATGCGGGTTTCACATGCCACCAACTCCACATTCACAGGCAACTTCAGCGCCACAGCCGTTTTCAGATAGCCCTCAATGCAAAGGCTCTAGACGCAAATATTGGTGTGAAAGCTAATTCAATCAAGGAAACACTGCATGTTGGTGAAGGGCATATTGAAGAAGGATCAGCCGAGTGGTTCTTGTGGGAGAACAACTCCATTTGGCTCACTAACTTCACACACCATCAGGCTTCCAAGCAGCTCTCAAGGAAACTCAGTTTTCACACTCTATGCTTAGTGCCCTTTGTGTACCTAGGACTGAAATGAAGCTTGGTCAGCATCCCACACAAACGAATGCTCCACATGCGGGTTTCACATGCCACCAACTCCACATTCACAGGCAACTTCAGCGCCACAGCCGTTTTCAGATAGCCCTCAATGCAAAGGCTCTAGACCCAAATATTGGTGTGAGAGCTAATTCAATCAAGGAAACACTGCATGTTGGTGAAGGGCATATTGAAGAAGGATCAGCCGAGTGGTTCTTGTATGAGAACAACTCCATTTGGCTCACTAACTTCACACACCATCAGGCTTCCAAGCAGCTCTCAAGGAAACTCAGTTTTCACACTCTATGCTTAGTGCCCTTTGAGTGCATTATCTAGGAATGAACCTGGTAGAGCATCCCACACAAACGAATGCTCCACATGCGGGTTTCACATGCCACCAACTCCACATTCACAGGCAACTTCAGCGCCACAGCCGTTTTCAGATAGCCCTCAATGCAAAGGCTCTAGACCCAAATATTGGTGTGAGAGCTAATTCAATCAAGGAAACACTGCATGTTGGTGAAGGGCATATTGAAGAAGGATCAGCCGAGTGGTTCTTGTGGGAGAACAACTCCATTTGGCTCACTAACTTCACACACCATCAGGCTTCCAAGCAGCTCTCAAGGAAACTCAGTTTTCACACTCTATGCTTAGTGCCCTTTGTATGCCTAGGACTGAAATGAACCTGGTAGAGCATCCCACACAAACGAATGCTCCACATGCGGGTTTCACATGCCACCAACTCCACATTCACAGGCAACTTCAGCGCCACAGCCGTTTTCAGATAGCCCTCAATGCAAAGGCTCTAGACGCAAATATTGGTGTGAGAGCTAATTCAATCAAGGAAACACTGCATGTTGGTGAAGGGCATATTGAAGAAGGATCAGCAGAGTGGTTCTTGTGGGAGAACAACTCCATTTGGCTCACTAACTTCACACACCATCAGGCTTCCAAGCAGCTCTCAAGGAAACTCAGTTTTCACACTCTATGCTTAGTGCCCTTTGTGTACCTAGGACTGAAATGAAGCTTGGTCAGCATCCCACACAAACGAATGCTCCACATGCGGGTTTCACATGCCACCAACTCCACATTCACAGGCAACTTCAGCGCCACAGCCGTTTTCAGATAGCCCTCAATGCAAAGGCTCTAGACCCAAATATTGGTGTGAGAGCTAATTCAATCAAGGAAACACTGCATGTTGGTGAAGGGCATATTGAAGAAGGATCAGCCGAGTGGTTCTTGTGGGAGAACAACTCCATTTGGCTCACTAACTTCACACACCATCAGGCTTCCAAGCAGCTCTCAAGGAAACTCAGTTTTCACACTCTATGCTTAGTGCCCTTTGAGTGCATTATCTAGGAATGAACCTGGTAGAGCATCCCACACAAACGAATGCTCCACATGCGGGTTTCACATGCCACCAACTCCACATTCACAGGCAACTTCAGCGCCACAGCCGTTTTCAGATAGCCCTCAATGCAAAGGCTCTAGACGCAAATATTGGTGTGAGAGCTAATTCAATCAAGGAAACACTGCATGTTGGTGAAGGGCATATTGAAGAAGGATCAGCCGAGTGGTTCTTGTGGGAGAACAACTCCATTTGGCTCACTAACTTCACACACCATCAGGCTTCCAAGCAGCTCTCAAGGAAACTCAGTTTTCACACTCTATGCTTAGTGCCCTTTGAGTGCATTATCTAGGAATGAACCTGGTAGAGCATCCCACAGAAACGGATGCTCCACATGCGGGTTTCACATGCCACCAACTCCACATTCACAGGCAACTTCAGCGCCACAGCCGTTTTCAGATAGCCCTCAATGCAAAGGCTCTAGACGCAAATATTGGTGTGAGAGCTAATTCAATCAAGGAAACACTGCATGTTGGTGAAGGGCATATTGAAGAAGGATCAGCCGAGTGGTTCTTGTGGGAGAACAACTCCATTTGGCTCACTAACTTCACACACCATCAGGCTTCCAAGCAGCTCTCAAGGAAACTCAGTTTTCACACTGTATGCTTAGTGCCCTTTGTATGCCTAGGACTGAAATGAACCTGGTAGAGCATCCCACACAAACGAATGCTCCACATGCGGGTTTCACATGCCACCAACTCCACATTCACAGGCAACTTCAGCGCCACAGCCGTTTTCAGATAGCCCTCAATGCAAAGGCTGTAGACGCAAATATTGGTGTGAGAGCTAATTCAATCAAGGAAACACTGCATGTTGGTGAAGGGCATATTGAAGAAGGATCAGCCGAGTGGTTCTTGTGGGAGAACAACTCCATTTGGCTCACTAACTTCACACACCATCAGGCTTCCAAGCAGCTCTCAAGGAAACTCAGTTTTCACACTCTATGCTTAGTGCCCTTTGTGTACCTAGGACTGAAATGAAGCTTGGTCAGATTCCCACACAAACGAATGCTCCACATGCGGGTTTCACATGCCACCAACTCCACATTCACAGGCAACTTCAGCGCCACAGCCGTTTTCAGATAGCCCTCAATGCAAAGGCTCTAGACCCAAATATTGGTGTGAGAGCTAATTCAATCAAGGAAACACTGCATGTTGGTGAAGGGCATATTGAAGCAGGATCAGCCGAGTGGTTCTTGTGGGAGAACAACTCCATTTGGCTCACTAACTTCACACACCATCAGGCTTCCAAGCAGCTCTCAAGGAAACTCAGTTTTCACACTCTATGCTTAGTGCCCTTTGAGTGCATTATCTAGGAATGAACCTGGTAGAGCATCCCACACAAACGAATGCTCCACATGCGGGTTTCACATGCCACCAACTCCACATTCACAGGCAACTTCAGCGCCACAGCCATTTTCAGATAGCCCTCAATGCAAAGGCTCTAGACGCAAATATTGGTGTGAGAGCTAATTCAATCAAGGAAACACTGCATGTTGGTGAAGGGCATATTGAAGAAGGATCAGCCGAGTGGTTCTTGTGGGAGAACAACTCCATTTGGCTCACTAACTTCACACACCATCAGGCTTCCAAGCAGCTCTCAAGGAAACTCAGTTTTCACACTCTATGCTTAGTGCCCTTTCTTTGGCTTGGACTGAAATGAACCTGGTAGAGCATCCCACACAAACGAATGCTCCACATGCGGGTTTCACATGCCACCAACTCCACATTCACAGGCAACTTCAGCGCCACAGCCGTTTTCAGATAGCCCTCAATGCAAAGGCTCTAGACCCAAATATTGGTGTGAGAGCTAATTCAATCAAGGAAACACTGCATGTTGGTGAAGGGTATATTGAAGAAGGATCAGCCGAGTGGTTCTTGTGGGAGAACAACTCCATTTGGCTCACTAACTTCACACACCATCAGGCTTCCAAGCAGCTCTCAAGGAAACTCAGTTTTCACACTCTATGTTTAGTGCTCTTTGTGTGCCTAGGACTGAAATGAATCTTGGTCAGCATCCCACACAAACGAATGCTCCACATGCGGGTTTCACATGCCACCAACTCCACATTCACAGGCAACTTCAGCGCCACAGCCGTTTTCAGATAGCCCTCAATGCAAAGGCTCTAGACGCAAATATTGGTGTGAGAGCTAATTCAATCAAGGAAACACTGCATGTTGGTGAAGGGCATATTGAAGAAGGATCAGCCGAGTGGTTCTTGTGGGAGAACAACTCCATTTGGCTCACTAACTTCACACACCATCAGGCTTCCAAGCAGCTCTCAAGGAAACTCAGTTTTCACACTCTATGCTTAGTGCCCTTTCTTTGGCTTGGACTGAAATGAACCTGGTAGAGCATCCCACACAAACGAATGCTCCACATGCGGGTTTCACATGCCACCAACTCCACATTCACAGGCAACTTCAGCGCCACAGCCGTTTTCAGATAGCCCTCAATGCAAAGGCTCTAGACCCAAATATTGGTGTGAGAGCTAATTCAATCAAGGAAACACTGCATGTTGGTGAAGGGTATATTGAAGAAGGATCAGCCGAGTGGTTCTTGTGGGAGAACAACTCCATTTGGCTCACTAACTTCACACACCATCAGGCTTCCAAGCAGCTCTCAAGGAAACTCAGTTTTCACACTCTATGTTTAGTGCTCTTTGTGTGCCTAGGACTGAAATGAATCTTGGTCAGCATCCCACACAAACGAATGCTCCACATGCGGGTTTCACATGCCACCAACTCCACATTCACAGGCAACTTCAGCGCCACAGCCGTTTTCAGATAGCCCTCAATGCAAAGGCTCTAGACGCAAATATTGGTGTGAGAGCTAATTCAATCAAGGAAACACTGCATGTTGGTGAAGGGCATATTGAAGAAGGATCAGCCGAGTGGTTCTTGTGGGAGAACAACTCCATTTGGCTCACTAACTTCACACACCATCAGGCTTCCAAGCAGCTCTCAAGGAAACTCAGTTTTCACACTCTATGCTTAGTGCCCTTTGAATGCATTATCTAGGAATGAACCTCGTAGAGCATCCCACACAAACCAATGCTCCACATGCGGGTTTCACATGCCACCAACTCCACATTCACAGGCAACTTCAGCGCCACAGCCGTTTTCAGATAGCCCTCAATGCAAAGGCTCTAGACGCAAATATTGGTGTGAGAGCTAATTCAATCAAGGAAACACTGCATGTTGGTGAAGGGCATATTGAAGAAGGATCAGCCGAGTGGTTTCTTGTGGGAGAACAACTCCATTTGGCTCACTAACTTCACACACCATCAGGCTTCCAAGCAGCTCTCAAGGAAACTCAGTTTTCACACTCTATGCTTAGTGCCCTTTGTATGGCTAGGACTGAAATGAACCTGGTAGAGCATCCCACACAAACGAATGCTCCACATGCGGGTTTCACATGCCACCAACTCCACATTCACAGGCAACTTCAGCGCCACAGCCGTTTTCAGATAGCCCTCAATGCAAAGGCTCTAGACGCAAATATTGGTGTGAGAGCTAATTCAATCAAGGAAACACTGCATGTTGGTGAAGGGCATATTGAAGAAGGATCAGCCGAGTGGTTCTTGTGGGAGAACAACTCCATTTGGCTCACTAACTTCACACACCATCAGGCTTCCAAGCAGCTCTCAAGGAAACTCAGTTTTCACACTCTATGCTTAGTGCCCTTTGAATGCACTATCTAGGAATGAACCTGGTAGAGCATCCCACACAAACGAATGCTCCACATGCGGGTTTCACATGCCACCAACTCCACATTCACAGGCAACAGCGCCACAGCCGTTTTCAGATAGCCCTCAATGCAAAGGCTCTAGACGCAAATATTGGTGTGAGAGCTAATTCAATCAAGGAAACACTGCATGTTGGTGAAGGGCATATTGAAGAAGGATCAGCCGAGTGGTTCTTGTGGGAGAACAACTCCATTTGGCTCACTAACTTCACACACCATCAGGCTTCCAAGCAGCTCTCAAGGAAACTCAGTTTTCACACTCTATGCTTAGTGCCCTTTGAATGCACTATCTAGGAATGAACCTGGTAGAGCATCCCACACAAACGAATGCTCCACATGCGGGTTTCACATGCCACCAACTCCACATTCACAGGCAACTTCAGCGCCACAGCCGTTTTCAGATAGCCCTCAATGCAAAGGCTCTAGACGCAAATATTGGTGTGAGAGCTAATTCAATCAAGGAAACACTGCATGTTGGTGAAGGGCATATTGAAGAAGGATCAGCCGAGTGGTTCTTGTGGGAGAACAACTCCATTTGGCTCACTAACTTCACACACCATCAGGCTTCCAAGCAGCTCTCAAGGAAACTCAGTTTTCACACTCTATGTTTAGTGCCCTTTGAATGCATTATTTAGGAATGAACCTGGTAGAGCATCCCACACAAACGAATGCTCCACATGCGGGTTTCACATGCCACCAACTCCACATTCACAGGTAACTTCAGCGCCACAGCCGTTTTCAGATAGCCCTCAATGCAAAGGCTCTAGACGCAAATATTGGTGTGAGAGCTAATTCAATCAAGGAAACACTGCATGTTGGTGAAGGGCATATTGAAGAAGGATCAGCCGAGTGGTTCTTGTGGGAGAACAACTCCATTTGGCTCACTAACTTCACACACCATCAGGCTTCCAAGCAGCTCTCAAGGAAACTCAGTTTTCACACTCTATGCTTAGCGTCCTTTGTGTACCTAGGACTGAAATGAAGCTTGGTCAGATTCCCACACAAACGAATGCTCCACATGCGGGTTTCACATGCCACCAACTCCACATTCACAGGCAACTTCAGCGCCACAGCCGTTTTCAGATAGCCCTCAATGCAAAGGCTCTAGACCCAAATATTGGTGTGAGAGCTAATTCAATCAAGGAAACACTGCATGTTGGTGAAGGGCATATTGAAGAAGGATCAGCCGAGTGGTTCTTGTGGGAGAACAACTCCATTTGGCTCACTAACTTCACACACCATCAGGCTTCCAAGCAGCTCTCAAGGAAACTCAGTTTTCACACTCTATGCTTAGTGCCCTTTGAGTGCATTATCTAGGAATGAACCTGGTAGAGCATCCCACACAAACGAATGCTCCACATGCGGGTTTCACATGCCACCAACTCCACATTCACAGGCAACTTCAGCGCCACAGCCATTTTCAGATAGCCCTCAATGCAAAGGCTCTAGACGCAAATATTGGTGTGAGAGCTAATTCAATCAAGGAAACACTGCATGTTGGTGAAGGGCATATTGAAGAAGGATCAGCCGAGTGGTTCTTGTGGGAGAACAACTCCATTTGGCTCACTAACTTCACACACCATCAGGCTTCCAAGCAGCTCTCAAGGAAACTCAGTTTTCACACTCTATGCTTAGTGCCCTTTCTTTGGCTTGGACTGAAATGAACCTGGTAGAGCATCCCACACAAACGAATGCTCCACATGCGGGTTTCACATGCCACCAACTCCACATTCACAGGCAACTTCAGCGCCACAGCCGTTTTCAGATAGCCCTCAATGCAAAGGCTCTAAACGCAAATATTGGTGTGAGAGCTAATTCAATCAAGGAAACACTGCATGTTGGTGAAGGGTATATTGAAGAAGGATCAGCCGAGTGGTTCTTGTGGGAGAACAACTCCATTTGGCTCACTAACTTCACACACCATCAGGCTTCCAAGCAGCTCTCAAGGAAACTCAGTTTTCACACTCTATGTTTAGTGCTCTTTGTGTGCCTAGGACTGAAATGAATCTTGGTCAGCATCCCACACAAACGAATGCTCCACATGCGGGTTTCACATGCCACCAACTCCACATTCACAGGCAACTTCAGCGCCACAGCCGTTTTCAGATAGCCCTCAATGCAAAGGCTCTAGACGCAAATATTGGTGTGAGAGATAATTCAATCAAGGAAACACTGCATGTTGGTGAAGGGCATATTGAAGAAGGATCAGCCGAGTGGTTCTTGTGGGAGAACAACTCCATTTGGCTCACTAACTTCACACACCATCAGGCTTCCAAGCAGCTCTCAAGGAAACTCAGTTTTCACACTCTATGCTTAGTGCCCTTTGAATGCATTATCTAGGAATGAACCTCGTAGAGCATCCCACACAAACGAATGCTCCACATGCGGGTTTCACATGCCACCAACTCCACATTCACAGGCAACTTCAGCGCCACAGCCGTTTTCAGATAGCCCTCAATGCAAAGGCTCTAGACGCAAATATTGGTGTGAGAGCTAATTCAATCAAGGAAACACTGCATGTTGGTGAAGGGCATATTGAAGAAGGATCAGCCGAGTGGTTTCTTGTGGGAGAACAACTCCATTTGGCTCACTAACTTCACACACCATCAGGCTTCCAAGCAGCTCTCAAGGAAACTCAGTTTTCACACTCTATGCTTAGTGCCCTTTGTATGGCTAGGACTGAAATGAACCTGGTAGAGCATCCCACACAAACGAATGCTCCACATGCGGGTTTCACATGCCACCAACTCCACATTCACAGGCAACTTCAGCGCCACAGCCGTTTTCAGATAGCCCTCAATGCAAAGGCTCTAGACGCAAATATTGGTGTGAGAGCTAATTCAATCAAGGAAACACTGCATGTTGGTGAAGGGCATATTGAAGAAGGATCAGCCGAGTGGTTCTTGTGGGAGAACAACTCCATTAGGCTCACTAACTTCACACACCATCAGGCTTCCAAGCAGCTCTCAAGGAAACTCAGTTTTCACACTCTATGCTTAGTGCCCTTTGAATGCACTATCTAGGAATGAACCTGGTAGAGCATCCCACACAAACGAATGCTCCACATGCGGGTTTCACATGCCACCAACTCCACATTCACAGGCAACTTCAGCGCCACAGCCGTTTTCAGATAGCCCTCAATGCAAAGGCTCTAGACGCAAATATTGGTGTGAGAGCTAATTCAATCAAGGAAACACTGCATGTTGGTGAAGGGCATATTGAAGAAGGATCAGCCGAGTGGTTCTTGTGGGAGAACAACTCCATTTGGCTCACTAACTTCACACACCATCAGGCTTACAAGCAGCTCTCAAGGAAACTCAGTTTTCACACTCTATGTTTAGTGCCCTTTGAATGCATTATTTAGGAATGAACCTGGTAGAGCATCCCACACAAACGAATGCTCCACATGCGGGTTTCACATGCCACCAACTCCACATTCACAGGTAACTTCAGCGCCACAGCCGTTTTCAGATAGCCCTCAATGCAAAGGCTCTAGACGCAAATATTGGTGTGAGAGCTAATTCAATCAAGGAAACACTGCATGTTGGTGAAGGGCATATTGAAGAAGGATCAGCCGAGTGGTTCTTGTGGGAGAACAACTCCATTTGGCTCACTAACTTCACACACCATCAGGCTTCCAAGCAGCTCTCAAGGAAACTCAGTTTTCACACTCTATGCTTAGCGTCCTTTGTGTACCTAGGACTGAAATGAAGCTTGGTCAGATTCCCACACAAACGAATGCTCCACATGCGGGTTTCACATGCCACCAACTCCACATTCACAGGCAACTTCAGCGCCACAGCCGTTTTCAGATAGCCCTCAATGCAAAGGCTCTAGACGCAAATATTGGTGTGAGAGCTAATTCAATCAAGGAAACACTGCATGTTGGTGAAGGGCATATTGAAGAAGGATCAGCCGAGTGGTTCTTGTGGGAGAACAACTCCATTTGGCTCACTAACTTCACACACCATCAGGCTTCCAAGCAGCTCTCAAGGAAACTCAGTTTTCACACTCTATGCTTAGTGCCCTTTGAGTGCATTATCTAGGAATGAACCTGGTAGAGCATCCCACACAAACGAATGCTCCACATGCGGGTTTCACATGCCACCAACTCCACATTCACAGGCAACTTCAGCGCCACAGCCATTTTCAGATAGCCCTCAATGCAAAGGCTCTAGACGCAAATATTGGTGTGAGAGCTAATTCAATCAAGGAAACACTGCATGTTGGTGAAGGGCATATTGAAGAAGGATCAGCCGAGTGGTTCTTGTGGGAGAACAACTCCATTTGGCTCACTAACTTCACACACCATCAGGCTTCCAAGCAGCTCTCAAGGAAACTCAGTTTTCACACTCTATGCTTAGTGCCCTTTCTTTGGCTTGGACTGAAATGAACCTGGTAGAGCATCCCACACAAACGAATGCTCCACATGCGGGTTTCACATGCCACCAACTCCACATTCACAGGCAACTTCAGCGCCACAGCCGTTTTCAGATAGCCCTCAATGCAAAGGCTCTAAACGCAAATATTGGTGTGAGAGCTAATTCAATCAAGGAAACACTGCATGTTGGTGAAGGGTATATTGAAGAAGGATCAGCCGAGTGGTTCTTGTGGGAGAACAACTCCATTTGGCTCACTAACTTCACACACCATCAGGCTTCCAAGCAGCTCTCAAGGAAACTCAGTTTTCACACTCTATGTTTAGTGCTCTTTGTGTGCCTAGGACTGAAATGAATCTTGGTCAGCATCCCACACAAACGAATGCTCCACATGCGGGTTTCACATGCCACCAACTCCACATTCACAGGCAACTTCAGCGCCACAGCCGTTTTCAGATAGCCCTCAATGCAAAGGCTCTAGACGCAAATATTGGTGTGAGAGATAATTCAATCAAGGAAACACTGCATGTTGGTGAAGGGCATATTGAAGAAGGATCAGCCGAGTGGTTCTTGTGGGAGAACAACTCCATTTGGCTCACTAACTTCACACACCATCAGGCTTCCAAGCAGCTCTCAAGGAAACTCAGTTTTCACACTCTATGCTTAGTGCCCTTTGAATGCATTATCTAGGAATGAACCTCGTAGAGCATCCCACACAAACGAATGCTCCACATGCGGGTTTCACATGCCACCAACTCCACATTCACAGGCAACTTCAGCGCCACAGCCGTTTTCAGATAGCCCTCAATGCAAAGGCTCTAGACGCAAATATTGGTGTGAGAGCTAATTCAATCAAGGAAACACTGCATGTTGGTGAAGGGCATATTGAAGAAGGATCAGCCGAGTGGTTTCTTGTGGGAGAACAACTCCATTTGGCTCACTAACTTCACACACCATCAGGCTTCCAAGCAGCTCTCAAGGAAACTCAGTTTTCACACTCTATGCTTAGTGCCCTTTGTATGGCTAGGACTGAAATGAACCTGGTAGAGCATCCCACACAAACGAATGCTCCACATGCGGGTTTCACATGCCACCAACTCCACATTCACAGGCAACTTCAGCGCCACAGCCGTTTTCAGATAGCCCTCAATGCAAAGGCTCTAGACGCAAATATTGGTGTGAGAGCTAATTCAATCAAGGAAACACTGCATGTTGGTGAAGGGCATATTGAAGAAGGATCAGCCGAGTGGTTCTTGTGGGAGAACAACTCCATTAGGCTCACTAACTTCACACACCATCAGGCTTCCAAGCAGCTCTCAAGGAAACTCAGTTTTCACACTCTATGCTTAGTGCCCTTTGAATGCACTATCTAGGAATGAACCTGGTAGAGCATCCCACACAAACGAATGCTCCACATGCGGGTTTCACATGCCACCAACTCCACATTCACAGGCAACAGCGCCACAGCCGTTTTCAGATAGCCCTCAATGCAAAGGCTCTAGACGCAAATATTGGTGTGAGAGCTAATTCAATCAAGGAAACACTGCATGTTGGTGAAGGGCATATTGAAGAAGGATCAGCCGAGTGGTTCTTGTGGGAGAACAACTCCATTTGGCTCACTAACTTCACACACCATCAGGCTTCCAAGCAGCTCTCAAGGAAACTCAGTTTTCACACTCTATGCTTAGTGCCCTTTGAATGCACTATCCAGGAATGAACCTGGTAGAGCATCCCACACAAACGAATGCTCCACATGCGGGTTTCACATGCCACCAACTCCACATTCACAGGCAACTTCAGCGCCACAGCCGTTTTCAGATAGCCCTCAATGCAAAGGCTCTAGACGCAAATATTGGTGTGAGAGCTAATTCAATCAAGGAAACACTGCATGTTGGTGAAGGGCATATTGAAGAAGGATCAGCCGAGTGGTTCTTGTGGGAGAACAACTCCATTTGGCTCACTAACTTCACACACCATCAGGCTTCCAAGCAGCTCTCAAGGAAACTCAGTTTTCACACTCTATGTTTAGTGCCCTTTGAATGCATTATTTAGGAATGAACCTGGTAGAGCATCCCACACAAACGAATGCTCCACATGCGGGTTTCACATGCCACCAACTCCACATTCACAGGTAACTTCAGCGCCACAGCCGTTTTCAGATAGCCCTCAATGCAAAGGCTCTAGACGCAAATATTGGTGTGAGAGCTAATTCAATCAAGGAAACACTGCATGTTGGTGAAGGGCATATTGAAGAAGGATCAGCCGAGTGGTTCTTGTGGGAGAACAACTCCATTTGGCTCACTAACTTCACACACCATCAGGCTTCCAAGCAGCTCTCAAGGAAACTCAGTTTTCACACTCTATGCTTAGCGCCCTTTGTGTACCTAGGACTGAAATGAAGCTTGGTCAGATTCCCACACAAACGAATGCTCCACATGCGGGTTTCACATGCCACCAACTCCACATTCACAGGCAACTTCAGCGCCACAGCCGTTTTCAGATAGCCCTCAATGCAAAGGCTCTAGACCCAAATATTGGTGTGAGAGCTAATTCAATCAAGGAAACACTGCATGTTGGTGAAGGGCATATTGAAGAAGGATCAGCCGAGTGGTTCTTGTGGGAGAACAACTCCATTTGGCTCACTAACTTCACACACCATCAGGCTTCCAAGCAGCTCTCAAGGAAACTCAGTTTTCACACTCTATGCTTAGTGCCCTTTGAGTGCATTATCTAGGAATGAACCTGGTAGAGCATCCCACACAAACGAATGCTCCACATGCGGGTTTCACATGCCACCAACTCCACATTCACAGGCAACTTCAGCGCCACAGCCGTTTTCAGATAGCCCTCAATGCAAAGGCTCTAGACGCAAATATTGGTGTGAGAGCTAATTCAATCAAGGAAACACTGCATGTTGGTGAAGGGCATATTGAAGAAGGATCAGCCGAGTGGTTCTTGTGGGAGAACAACTCCATTTGGCTCACTAACTTCACACACCATCAGGCTTCCAAGCAGCTCTCAAGGAAACTCAGTTTTCACACTCTATGCTTAGTGCCCTTTGAGTGCATTATCTAGGAATGAACCTGGTAGAGCATCCCACAGAAACGGATGCTCCACATGCGGGTTTCACATGCCACCAACTCCACATTCACAGGCAACTTCAGCGCCACAGCCGTTTTCAGATAGCCCTCAATGCAAAGGCTCTAGACGCAAATATTGGTGTGAGAGCTAATTCAATCAAGGAAACA
>NW_026697166.1:0-31419 GCF_030435755.1 Ochotona princeps | reverse complement strand
CTTTGAGTGCATTATCTAGGAATGAACCTGGTAGAGCATCCCACACAAACGAATGCTCCACATGCGGGTTTCACATGCCACCAACTCCACATTCACAGGCAACTTCAGCGCCACAGCCGTTTTCAGATAGCCCTCAATGCAAAGGCTCTAGACGCAAATATTGGTGTGAGAGCTAATTCAATCAAGGAAACACTGCATGTTGGTGAAGGGCATATTGAAGAAGGATCAGCTGAGTGGTTCTTGTGGGAGAACAACTCCATTTGGCTCACTAACTTCACACACCATCAGGCTTCCAAGCAGCTCTCAAGGAAACTCAGTTTTCACACTCTATGCTTAGTGCCCTTTGAGTGCATTATCTAGGAATGAACCTGGTAGAGCATCCCACACAAACGAATGCTCCACATGCGGGTTTCACATGCCACCAACTCCACATTCACAGGCAACTTCAGCGCCACAGCCATTTTCAGATAGCCCTCAATGCAAAGGCTCTAGGTGCAAATATTGGTGTGAGAGCTAATTCAATCAAGGAATCACTGCATGTTGGTGAAGGGTATATTGAAGAAGGATCAGCCGAGTGGTTCTTGTGGGAGATCAACTCCATTTGGCTCACTAACTTCACACACCATCAGGCTTCCAAGCAGCTCTCAAGGAAACTCAGTTTTCACACTCTATGCTTAGTGCCCTTTGAGCGCCTAGGACTGAAATGAACCTTGGTGAGCATCCCACACAAACGAATGCTCCACATGCGGGTTTCACATGCCACCAACTCCACATTCACAGGCAACTTCAGCGCTACAGCCATTTTCAGATAGCCCTCAATGCAAAGGCTCTAGACGCAAATATTGGTGTGAGAGCAAATTCAATCAAGGAAACACTGCATGTTGGTGAAGGGCATATTGAAGAAGGATCAGCCGAGTGGTTCTTGTGCGAGAACAACTCCATTTGGCTCACTAACTTCACACACAATCAGGCTTCCAAGCAGCTCTCAAGGAAACTCAGTTTTCACACTCTATGCTTAGTGCCCTTTGAGTGCCTAGGACTGAAATGAAGCTTGGTGAGCATCCCACAGAAACGAATGCTCCACATGCGGGTTTCACATGCCACCAACTCCACATTCACAGGCAACTTCAGCGCCACAGCCATTTTCAGATAGCCCTCAATGCAAAGGCTCTAGACGCAAATATTGGTGTGAGAGCTAATTCAATCAAGGAAACACTGCATGTTGGTGAAGGGCATATTGAAGAAGGATCAGCCGAGTGGTTCTTGTGCGAGAACAACTCCATTTGGCTCACTAACTTCACACACCATCAGGCTTCCAAGCAGCTCTCAAGGAAACTCAGTTTTCACACTCTATGCTTAGTGCCCTTTGAGTGCATTATGTAGGAATGAACCTGGTAGAGCATCCCACACAAACGAATGCTCCACATGCGGGTTTCACATGCCACCAACTCCACATTCACAGGCAACTTCAGCGCCACAGCCGTTTTCAGATAGCCCTCAATGCAAAGGCTCTAGACGCAAATATTGGTGTGAGAGCTAATTCAATCAAGGAAACACTGCATGTTGGTGAAGGGCATATTGAAGAAGGATCAGCCGAGTGGTTCTTGTGGGAGAACAACTCCATTTGGCTCACTAACTTCACACACCATCAGGCTTCCAAGCAGCTCTCAAGGAAACTCAGTTTTCACACTCTATGCTTAGTGCCCTTTGAGTGCCTAGGACTGAAATGAAGCTTGGTGAGCATCCCACACAAACGAATGCTCCACATGCGGGTTTCACATGCCACCAACTCCACATTCACAGGCAACTTCAGCGCCACAGCCATTTTCAGATAGCCCTCAATGCAAAGGCTCTAGACGCAAATATTGGTGTGAGAGCTAATTCAATCAAGGAAACACTGCATGTTGGTGAAGGGCATATTGAAGAAGGATCAGCCGAGTGGTTCTTGTGGGAGAACAACTCCATTTGGCTCACTAACTTCACACACCATCAGGCTTCCAAGCAGCTCTCAAGGAAACTCAGTTTTCACACTCTATGCTTAGTGCCCTTTCACTGCATTATCTAGGAATGAACCTGGTAGAGCATCCCACACAAACGAATGCTCCACATGCGGGTTTCACATGCCACCAACTCCACATTCTCAGGCAACTTCAGCGCCACAGCCGTTTTCAGATAGCCCTCAATGCAAAGGCTCTAGACGCAAATATTTGTGTGAGAGCTAGTTCAATCAAGGAAACACTGCATGTTGGTGAAGGGCATATTGAAGAAGGATCAGCCGAGTGGTTCTTGTGCGAGAACAACTCCATTTGGCTCACTAACTTCACACACCATCAGGCTTCCAAGCAGCTCTCAAGGAAACTCAGTTTTCACACTCTATGCTTAGTGCCCTTTGAGTGCATTATCTAGGAAGGAACCTGGTAGAGCATCCCACACAAACGAATGCTCCACATGCGGGTTTCACATGCCACCAACTCCACATTCACAGGCAACTTCAGCGCCACAGCCGTTTTCAGATAGCCCTCAATGCAAAGGCTCTAGACGCAAATATTGGTGTGAGAGCTAATTCAATCAAGGAAACACTGCATGTTGGTGAAGGGCATATTGAAGAAGGATCAGCCGAGTGGTTCTTGTGCGAGAACAACTCCATTTGGTTCACTAACTTCACACACCATCAGGCTTCCAAGCAGCTCTCAAGGAAACTCAGTTTTCACACTCTATGCTTAGTGCCCTTTCACTGCATTATCTAGGAATGAACCTGGTAGAGCATCCCACACAAAGGAATGCTCCACATGCGGGTTTCACATGCCACCAACTCCACATTCTCAGGCAACTTCAGCGCCACAGCCGTTTTCAGATAGCCCTCAATGCAAAGGCTCTAGACGCAAATATTGGTGTGAGAGCTAATTCAATCAAGGAAACACTGCATGTTGGTGAAGGGCATATTGAAGAAGGATCAGCCGAGTGGTTCTTGTGGGAGAACAACTCCATTTGGCTCACTAACTTCACACACCATCAGGCTTCCAAGCAGCTCTCAAGGAAACTCAGTTTTCACACTCTATGCTTAGTGCCCTTTGAGTGCATTATCTAGGAATGAACCTGGTAGAGCATCCCACACAAATGAATGCTCCACATGCGGGTTTCACATGCCACCAACTCCACATTCACAGGCAAGTTCAGCGCCACAGCCGTTTTCAGATAGCCCTCAATGCAAAAGACGCAAATATTGGTGTGAGAGCTAATTCAATCAAGGAAACACTGCATGTTGGTGAAGCGCATATTGAAGAAGGATCAGCCAAGTGGTTCTTGTGGGAGAACAACTCCATTTGGCTCACTAACTTCACACACCATCAGGCTTCCAAGCAGCTCTCAAGGAAACTCAGTTTTCACACTCTATGCTTAGTGCCCTTTGAGTGCCTAGGACTGAAATGAAGCTTGGTGAGCATCCCACAGAAACGAATGCTCCACATGCGGGTTTCACATGCCACCAACTCCACATTCACAGGCAACTTCAGCGCCACAGCCATTTTCAGATAGCCCTCAATGCAAAGGCTCTAGACGCAAATATTGGTGTGAGAGCTAATTCAATCAAGGAAACACTGCATGTTGGTGAAGGGCATATTGAAGAAGGATCAGCCGAGTGGTTCTTGTGGGAGAACAACTCCATTTGGCTCACTAACTTCACACACCATCAGGCTTCCAAGCAGCTCTCAAGGAAACTCAGTTTTCACACTCTATGCTTAGTGCCCTTTCACTGCATTATCTAGGAATGAACCTGGTAGAGCATCCCACACAAACGAATGCTCCACATGCGGGTTTCACATGCCACCAACTCCACATTCTCAGGCAACTTCAGCGCCACAGCCGTTTTCAGATAGCCCTCAATGCAAAGGCTCTAGACGCAAATATTGGTGTGAGAGCTAGTTCAATCAAGGAAACACTGCATGTTGGTGAAGGGCATATTGAAGAAGGATCAGCCGAGTGGTTCTTGTGCGAGAACAACTCCATTTGGCTCACTAACTTCACACACCATCAGGCTTCCAAGCAGCTCTCAAGGAAACTCAGTTTTCACACTCTATGCTTAGTGCCCTTTGAGTGCATTATCTAGGAAGGAACCTGGTAGAGCATCCCACACAAACGAATGCTCCACATGCGGGTTTCACATGCCACCAACTCCACATTCACAGGCAACTTCAGCGCCACAGCCGTTTTCAGATAGCCCTCAATGCAAAGGCTCTAGACGCAAATATTGGTGTGAGAGCTAATTCAATCAAGGAAACACTGCATGTTGGTGAAGGGCATATTGAAGAAGGATCAGCCGAGTGGTTCTTGTGCGAGAACAACTCCATTTGGTTCACTAACTTCACACACCATCAGGCTTCCAAGCAGCTCTCAAGGAAACTCAGTTTTCACACTCTATGCTTAGTGCCCTTTCACTGCATTATCTAGGAATGAACCTGGTAGAGCATCCCACACAAAGGAATGCTCCACATGCGGGTTTCACATGCCACCAACTCCACATTCTCAGGCAACTTCAGCGCCACAGCCGTTTTCAGATAGCCCTCAATGCAAAGGCTCTAGACGCAAATATTGGTGTGAGAGCTAATTCAATCAAGGAAACACTGCATGTTGGTGAAGGGCATATTGAAGAAGGATCAGCCGAGTGGTTCTTGTGGGAGAACAACTCCATTTGGCTCACTAACTTCACACACCATCAGGCTTCCAAGCAGCTCTCAAGGAAACTCAGTTTTCACACTCTATGCTTAGTGCCCTTTGAGTGCATTATCTAGGAATGAACCTGGTAGAGCATCCCACACAAATGAATGCTCCACATGCGGGTTTCACATGCCACCAACTCCACATTCACAGGCAAGTTCAGCGCCACAGCCGTTTTCAGATAGCCCTCAATGCAAAAGACGCAAATATTGGTGTGAGAGCTAATTCAATCAAGGAAACACTGCATGTTGGTGAAGCGCATATTGAAGAAGGATCAGCCAAGTGGTTCTTGTGGGAGAACAACTCCATTTGGCTCACTAACTTCACACACCATCAGGCTTCCAAGCAGCTCTCAAGGAAACTCAGTTTTCACACTCTATGCTTAGTGCCCTTTTACTGCATTATCTAGGAATGAACCTGGTAGAGCATCCCACACAAACGAATGCTCCACATGCGGGCAGCGCCACAGCCGTTTTCAGATAGCCCTCAATGCAAAGGCTCTAGACGCAAATATTGGTGTGAGAGCTAATTCAATCAAGGAAACACTGCATGTTGGTGAAGGGCATATTGAAGAAGGATCAGCCAAGTGGTTCTTGTGGGAGAACAACTCCATTTGGCTCACTAACTTCACACACCATCAGGTTTCCAAGCATCTCTCAAGGAAACTCAGTTTTCACACTCTATGCTTAGTGCCCTTTGAGTGCATTATCTAGGAATGAACCTGGTAGAGCATCCCACACAAACGAATGCTCCACATGCGGGTTTCACATGCCACCAACTCCACATTCACAGGCAACTTCAGCGCCACAGCCGTTTTCAGATAGCCCTCAATGCAAAGGCTCTAGACGCAAATATTGGTGTGAGAGATAATTCAATCAATGAAACATTGCATGTTGGTGAAGGGCATATTGAAGAAGGATCAGCCGAGTGGTTCTTGTGAGAGAACAACTCCATTTGGCTCACTAACTTCACACACCATCAGGCTTCCAAGCAGCTCTCAAGGGAACTCAGTTTTCACACTCTATGCTTAGTGCCCTTTGAGTGCCTAGGACTGAAATGAAGCTTGGTGAGCATCCCACACAAACGAATGCTCCACATGAGGGTTTCACATGCCACCAACTCCACATTCACAGGCAACTTCAGCGATACAGCCATTTTCAGACAGCCCTCAATGCAAAGGCTCTAGACGCAAATATTGGTGTGAGAGCTAATTCAATCAAGGAAACACTGCATGTTGGTGAAGGGCATATTGAAGAAGGATCAGCCGAGTGGTTCTTGTGGGAGAACAACTCCATTTGGCTCACTAACTTCACACACCATCAGGCTTCCAAGCAGCTCTCAAGGAAACTCAGTTTTCACACTCTATGCTTAGTGCCCTTTGAGTGCATTATCTAGGAATGAACCTGGTAGAGCATCCCACAGAAACGAATGCTCCACATGCGGGCAGCGCCACAGTCATTTTCAGATAGCCCTCAATGCAAAGGCTCTAGACGCAAATATTGGTGTGAGAGCTAATTCAATCAAGGAAACACTGCATGTTGGTGAAGGGCATATTGAAGAAGGATCAGCCTTGTGGTTCTTGTGGGAGAACAACTCCATTTGGCTCACTAACTTCACACACCATCAGGCTTCCAAGCAGCTCTCAAGGAAACTCAGTTTTCACACTCTATGCTTAGTGCCGTTTCATTGCATTATCTAGGAATGAACCTGGTAGAGCATCCCACACAAACGAATGCTCCACATGCGGGTTTCACATGCCACCAACTCCACATTCACAGGCAACTTCAGCGCCACAGCCGTTTTCAGATAGCCCTCAATGCAAAGGCTCTAGACGCAAATATTGGTGTGAGAGCTAATTCAATCAAGGAAACACTGCATGTTGGTGAAGGGCATATTGAAGAAGGATCAGCCGAGTGGTTCTTCTGTGAGAACAACTCCATTTGGCTCACTAACTTCACACACCATCAGGCTTCCAAGCAGCTCTCAAGGAAACTCAGTTTTCACACTCTATGCTTAGTGCCCTTTGAGTGCATTATCTAGGAATGAACCTGGTAGAGCATCCCACACAAACGAATGCTCCACATGCGGGTTTCACATGCCACCAACTCCACATTCACAGGCAACTTCAGCGCCACAGCCACTTTCAGATAGCCCTCAATGCAAATCTCTAGGTGCAAATATTGGTGTGAGAGCTAATTCAATCAAGGAAACACTGCATGTTGGTGAAGGGTATATTGAAGAAGGATCAGCCGAGTGGTTCTTGTGGGAGAACAACTCCATTTGGCTCACTAACTTCACACACCATCAGGCTTCCAAGCAGCTCTCAAGGAAACTCAGTTTTCACACTCTATGCTTAGTGCCCTTTGTGTGCCTAGGACTGAAATGAAGCTTGGTGAGCATCCCACACAAACGAATGCTCCACATGCGGGTTTCACATGCCACCAACTCCACATTCACAGGCAACTTCAGCGCCACAGCCGTTTTCAGATAGCCCTCAATGCAAAGGCTCTAGACGCAAATATTGGTGTGAGAGCTAATTCAATCAAGGAAACACTGCATGTTGGTGAAGGGCATATTGAAGAAGGATCAGCCGAGTGGTTCTTGTGGGAGAACAACTCCATTTGGCTCACTAACTTCACACACCATCAGGCTTCCAAGCAGCTCTCAAGGAAACTCAGTTTTCACACTCTATGCTTAGTGCCCTTTGAGTGCATTATCTAGGAATGAACCTGGTAGAGCATCCCACACAAATGAATGCTCAACAAGCGGGTTTCACATGCCACCAACTCCACATTCACAGGCAACTTCAGCGCCACAGCCGTTTTCAGATAGCCCTCAATGCAAAGGCTCTAGACGCAAATATTGGTGTGAGAGCTAATTCAATCAAGGAAACACTGCATGTTGGTGAAGCGCATATTGAAGAAGAATCAGCCGAGTGGTTCTTGTGGTAGAACAACTCCATTTGGCTCACTAACTTCACACAATATCAGTCTTCCAAGCAGCTCTCAAGGAAACTCAGTTTTCACACTCTATGCTTAGTGCCCTTTGAGTGCCTAGGACTGAAATGAAGCTTGGTGAGCATCCCACAGAAACGAATGCTCCACATGCGGGTTTCACATGCCACCAACTCCACATTCACAGGCAACTTCAGCGCCACAGCCGTTTTCAGATAGCCCTCAATGCAAAGGCTCTAAACGCAAATATTGGTGTGAGAGCTAATTCAATCAAGGAAACACTGCATGTTGGTGAAGCGCATATTGAAGAAGGATCAGCCGAGTGGTTCTTGTGCGAGAACAACTCCATTTGGCTCACTAACTTCACACACCATCAGGCTTCCAAGCAGCTCTCAAGGAAACTCAGTTTTCACACTCTATGCTTAGTGCCCTTTGAGTGCATTATCTAGGAATGAACCTGGTAGAGCATCCCACACAAACGAATGCTCCACATGCGGGTTTCACATGCCACCAACTCCACATTCACAGGCAACTTCAGCGCCACAGCCATTTTCAGATAGCCCTCAATGCAAAGGCTCTAGGTGCAAATATTGGTGTGAGAGCTAATTCAATCAAGGAATCACTGCATGTTGGTGAAGGGTATATTGAAGAAGGATCAGCCGAGTGGTTCTTGTGGGAGATCAACTCCATTTGGCTCACTAACTTCACACACCATCAGGCTTCCAAGCAGCTCTCAAGGAAACTCAGTTTTCACACTCTATGCTTAGTGCCCTTTGAGCGCCTAGGACTGAAATGAACCTTGGTGAGCATCCCACACAAACGAATGCTCCACATGCGGGTTTCACATGCCACCAACTCCACATTCACAGGCAACTTCAGCGCCACAGCCATTTTCAGATAGCCCTCAATGCAAAGGCTCTAGACGCAAATATTGGTGTGAGAGCAAATTCAATCAAGGAAACACTGCATGTTGGTGAAGGGCATATTGAAGAAGGATCAGCCGAGTGGTTCTTGTGCGAGAACAACTCCATTTGGCTCACTAACTTCACACACAATCAGGCTTCCAAGCAGCTCTCAAGGAAACTCAGTTTTCACACTCTATGCTTAGTGCCCTTTGAGTGCCTAGGACTGAAATGAAGCTTGGTGAGCATCCCACAGAAACGAATGCTCCACATGCGGGTTTCACATGCCACCAACTCCACATTCACAGGCAACTTCAGCGCCACAGCCATTTTCAGATAGCCCTCAATGCAAAGGCTCTAGACGCAAATATTGGTGTGAGAGCTAATTCAATCAAGGAAACACTGCATGTTGGTGAAGGGCATATTGAAGAAGGATCAGCCGAGTGGTTCTTGTGCGAGAACAACTCCATTTGGCTCACTAACTTCACACACCATCAGGCTTCCAAGCAGCTCTCAAGGAAACTCAGTTTTCACACTCTATGCTTAGTGCCCTTTCATTGCATTATCTAGGAATGAACCTGGTAGAGCATCCCACACAAACGAATGCTCCACATGCGGGTTTCACATGCCACCAACTCCACATTCACAGGCAACTTCAGCGCCACAGCCGTTTTCAGATAGCCCTCAATGCAAAGGCTCTAGACGCAAATATTGGTGTGAGAGCTAATTCAATCAAGGAAACACTGCATGTTGGTGAAGGGCATATTGAAGAAGGATCAGCCGAGTGGTTCTTGTGGGAGAACAACTCCATTTGGCTCACTAACTTCACACACCATCAGGCTTCCAAGCAGCTCTCAAGGAAACTCAGTTTTCACACTCTATGCTTAGTGCCCTTTGAGTGCCTAGGACTGAAATGAAGCTTGGTGAGCATCCCACAGAAACGAATGCTCCACATGCGGGTTTCACATGCCACCAACTCCACATTCACAGGCAACTTCAGCGCCACAGCCATTTTCAGATAGCCCTCAATGCAAAGGCTCTAGACGCAAATATTGGTGTGAGAGCTAATTCAATCAAGGAAACACTGCATGTTGGTGAAGGGCATATTGAAGAAGGATCAGCCGAGTGGTTCTTGTGGGAGAACAACTCCATTTGGCTCACTAACTTCACACACCATCAGGCTTCCAAGCAGCTCTCAAGGAAACTCAGTTTTCACACTCTATGCTTAGTGCCCTTTCACTGCATTATCTAGGAATGAACCTGGTAGAGCATCCCACACAAACGAATGCTCCACATGCGGGTTTCACATGCCACCAACTCCACATTCTCAGGCAACTTCAGCGCCACAGCCGTTTTCAGATAGCCCTCAATGCAAAGGCTCTAGACGCAAATATTTGTGTGAGAGCTAGTTCAATCAAGGAAACACTGCATGTTGGTGAAGGGCATATTGAAGAAGGATCAGCCGAGTGGTTCTTGTGCGAGAACAACTCCATTTGGCTCACTAACTTCACACACCATCAGGCTTCCAAGCAGCTCTCAAGGAAACTCAGTTTTCACACTCTATGCTTAGTGCCCTTTGAGTGCATTATCTAGGAAGGAACCTGGTAGAGCATCCCACACAAACGAATGCTCCACATGGGGGTTTCACATGCCACCAACTCCACATTCACAGGCAACTTCAGCGCCACAGCCGTTTTCAGATAGCCCTCAATGCAAAGGCTCTAGACGCAAATATTGGTGTGAGAGCTAATTCAATCAAGGAAACACTGCATGTTGGTGAAGGGCATATTGAAGAAGGATCAGCCGAGTGGTTCTTGTGCGAGAACAACTCCATTTGGTTCACTAACTTCACACACCATCAGGCTTCCAAGCAGCTCTCAAGGAAACTCAGTTTTCACACTCTATGCTTAGTGCCCTTTCACTGCATTATCTAGGAATGAACCTGGTAGAGCATCCCACACAAACGAATGCTCCACATGCGGGTTTCACATGCCACCAACTCCACATTCTCAGGCAACTTCAGCGCCACAGCCGTTTTCAGATAGCCCTCAATGCAAAGGCTCTAGACGCAAATATTGGTGTGAGAGCTAATTCAATCAAGGAAACACTGCATGTTGGTGAAGCGCATATTGAAGAAGGATCAGCTGAGTGGTTCTTGTGGGAGAACAACTCCATTTGGCTCACTAACTTCACACACCATCAGGCTTCCAAGCAGCTCTCAAGGAAACTCAGTTTTCACACTCTATGCTTAGTGCCCTTTGAGTGCATTATCTAGGAATGAACCTGGTAGAGCATCCCACACAAATGAATGCTCCACATGCGGGTTTCACATGCCACCAACTCCACATTCACAGGCAAGTTCAGCGCCACAGCCGTTTTCAGATAGCCCTCAGTGCAAAAGACGCAAATATTGGTGTGAGAGCTAATTCAATCAAGGAAACACTGCATGTTGGTGAAGCGCATATTGAAGAAGGATCAGCCAAGTGGTTCTTGTGGGAGAACAACTCCATTTGGCTCACTAACTTCACACACCATCAGGCTTCCAAGCAGCTCTCAAGGAAACTCAGTTTTCACACTCTATGCTTAGTGCCCTTTCACTGCATTATCTAGGAATGAACCTGGTAGAGCATCCCACACAAACGAATGCTCCACATGCGGGCAGCGCCACAGCCGTTTTCAGATAGCCCTCAATGCAAAGGCTCTAGACGCAAATATTGGTGTGAGAGCTAATTCAATCAAGGAAACACTGCATGTTGGTGAAGGGCATATTGAAGAAGGATCAGCCAAGTGGTTCTTGTGGGAGAACAACTCCATTTGGCTCACTAACTTCACACACCATCAGGTTTCCAAGCATCTCTCAAGGAAACTCAGTTTTCACACTCTATGCTTAGTGCCCTTTGAGTGCATTATCTAGGAATGAACCTGGTAGAGCATCCCACACAAACGAATGCTCCACATGCGGGTTTCACATGCCACCAACTCCACATTCACAGGTAACTTCAGCGCCACAGCCGTTTTCAGATAGCCCTCAATGCAAAGGCTCTAGACACAAATATTGGTTTGAGAGCTAATTCAATCAAGGAAACACTGCATGTTGGTGAAGGGCATATTGAAGAAGGATCAGCCGAGTGGTTCTTGTGCGAGAACAACTTCATTTGGCTCACTAACTTCACACACCATCAGGCTTCCAAGCAGCTCTCAAGGAAACTCAGTTTTCACACTTTATGCTTAGTGCCCTTTCACTGCATTATCTAGGAATGAACCTGGTAGAGCATCCGACACAAACGAATGCTCCACATGCGGGTTTCACATGCCACCAACTCCACATTCACAGGCAATTTCAGGGCCACAGCCGTTTTCAGATAGCCCTCAATGCAAAGGCTCTAGATGCAAATATTGGTGTGAGAGCTAATTCAATCAAGGAAACACTGCATGTTGGTGAAGGGCATATTGAAGAAGGATCAGCCGAGTGGTTCTTGTGGCAGAACAACTCCATTTGGCTCACTAACTTCACACACCATCAGGCTTCCAAGCAGCTCTCAAGGAAACTCAGTTTTCACACTCTATGCTTAGTGCCCTTTGAGTGCATTATCTAGGAATGAACCTGGTAGAGCATCCCACACAAACGAATGCTCCACATGCGGGTTTCACATGCCACCAACTCCACATTCACAGGCAACTTCAGCGCCACAGCCGTTTTCAGATAGCCCTCAATGCAAAGGCTCTAGACACAAATATTGGTTTGAGAGCTAATTCAATCAAGGAAACACTGCATGTTGGTGAAGGGCATATTGAAGAAGGATCAGCCGAGTGGTTCTTGTGGGAGAACAACTCCATTTGGCTCACTAACTTCACACACCATCAGGCTTCCAAGCAGCTCTCAAGGAAACTCAGTTTTCACACTTTATGCTTAGTGCCCTTTCACTGCATTATCTAGGAATGAACCTGGTAGAGCATCCCACACAAACGAATGCTCCACATGCGGGTTTCACATGCCACCAACTCCACATTCACAGGCAACTTCAGCGCCACAGCCATTTTCAGATAGCCCTCAATGCAAAGGCTCTAGGTGCAAATATTGGTGTGAGAGCTAATTCAATCAAGGAAACACTGCATGTTGGTGAAGGGCATATTGAAGAAGGATCAGCCGAGTGGTTCTTGTGGCAGAACAACTCCATTTGGCTCACTAACTTCACACACCATCAGGCTTCCAAGCAGCTCTCAAGGAAACTCAGTTTTCACACTCTATGCTTAGTGCCCTTTGTGTGCCTAGGACTGAAATGAAGCTTGCTGAGCATCCCACACAAACGAATACTCCACATGCGGGTTTCACATGCCACCAACTCCACATTCACAGGCAAATTCAGCGCCACAGCCGTTTTCAGATAGCCCTCAATGCAAAGGCTCTAGACGCAAATATTGGTGTGAGAGATAATTCAATCAATGAAACATTGCATGTTGGTGAAGGGCATATTGAAGAAGGATCAGCCGAGTGGTTCTTGTGAGAGAACAACTCCATTTGGCTCACTAACTTCACACACCATCAGGCTTCCAAGCAGCTCTCAAGGGAACTCAGTTTTCACACTCTATGCTTAGTGCCCTTTGAGTGCCTAGGACTGAAATGAAGCTTGGTGAGCATCCCACACAAACGAATGCTCCACATGAGGGTTTCACATGCCACCAACTCCACATTCACAGGCAACTTCAGCGATACAGCCATTTTCAGACAGCCCTCAATGCAAAGGCTCTAGACGCAAATATTGGTGTGAGAGCTAATTCAATCAAGGAAACACTGCATGTTGGTGAAGGGCATATTGAAGAAGGATCAGCCGAGTGGTTCTTGTGGGAGAACAACTCCATTTGGCTCACTAACTTCACACACCATCAGGCTTCCAAGCAGCTCTCAAGGAAACTCAGTTTTCACACTCTATGCTTAGTGCCCTTTGAGTGCATTATCTAGGAATGAACCTGGTAGAGCATCCCACACAAACGAATGCTCCACATGCGGGCAGCGCCACAGTCATTTTCAGATAGCCCTCAATGCAAAGGCTCTAGACGCAAATATTGGTGTGAGAGCTAATTCAATCAAGGAAACACTGCATGTTGGTGAAGGGCATATTGAAGAAGGATCAGCCTTGTGGTTCTTGTGGGAGAACAACTCCATTTGGCTCACTAACTTCACACACCATCAGGCTTCCAAGCAGCTCTCAAGGAAACTCAGTTTTCACACTCTATGCTTAGTGCCCTTTCATTGCATTATCTAGGAATGAACCTGGTAGAGCATCCCACACAAACGAATGCTCCACATGCGGGTTTCACATGCCACCAACTCCACATTCACAGGCAACTTCAGCGCCACAGCCGTTTTCAGATAGCCCTCAATGCAAAGGCTCTAGACGCAAATATTGGTGTGAGAGCTAATTCAATCAAGGAAACACTGCATGTTGGTGAAGGGCATATTGAAGAAGGATCAGCCGAGTGGTTCTTCTGTGAGAACAACTCCATTTGGCTCACTAACTTCACACACCATCAGGCTTCCAAGCAGCTCTCAAGGAAACTCAGTTTTCACACTCTATGCTTAGTGCCCTTTGAGTGCATTATCTAGGAATGAACCTGGTAGAGCATCCCACACAAACGAATGCTCCACATGCGGGTTTCACATGCCACCAACTCCACATTCACAGGCAACTTCAGCGCCACAGCCACTTTCAGATAGCCCTCAATGCAAATCTCTAGGTGCAAATATTGGTGTGAGAGCTAATTCAATCAAGGAAACACTGCATGTTGGTGAAGGGTATATTGAAGAAGGATCAGCCGAGTGGTTCTTGTGGGAGAACAACTCCATTTGGCTCACTAACTTCACACACCATCAGGCTTCCAAGCAGCTCTCAAGGAAACTCAGTTTTCACACTCTATGCTTAGTGCCCTTTGTGTGCCTAGGACTGAAATGAAGCTTGGTGAGCATCCCACACAAACGAATGCTCCACATGCGGGTTTCACATGCCACCAACTCCACATTCACAGGCAACTTCAGCGCCACAGCCGTTTTCAGATAGCCCTCAATGCAAAGGCTCTAGACGCAAATATTGGTGTGAGAGCTAATTCAATCAAGGAAACACTGCATGTTGGTGAAGGGCATATTGAAGAAGGATCAGCCGAGTGGTTCTTGTGGGAGAACAACTCCATTTGGCTCACTAACTTCACACACCATCAGGCTTCCAAGCAGCTCTCAAGGAAACTCAGTTTTCACACTCTATGCTTAGTGCCCTTTGAGTGCATTATCTAGGAATGAACCTGGTAGAGCATCCCACACAAATGAATGCTCAACAAGCGGGTTTCACATGCCACCAACTCCACATTCACAGGCAACTTCAGCGCCACAGCCGTTTTCAGATAGCCCTCAATGCAAAGGCTCTAGACGCAAATATTGGTGTGAGAGCTAATTCAATCAAGGAAACACTGCATGTTGGTGAAGCGCATATTGAAGAAGAATCAGCCGAGTGGTTCTTGTGGTAGAACAACTCCATTTGGCTCACTAACTTCACACAATATCAGTCTTCCAAGCAGCTCTCAAGGAAACTCAGTTTTCACACTCTATGCTTAGTGCCCTTTGAGTGCCTAGGACTGAAATGAAGCTTGGTGAGCATCCCACAGAAACGAATGCTCCACATGCGGGTTTCACATGCCACCAACTCCACATTCACAGGCAACTTCAGCGCCACAGCCACTTTCAGATAGCCCTCAATGCAAAGGCTCTAGACGCAAATATTGGTGTGAGAGCTAATTCAATCAAGGAAACACTGCATGTTGGTGAAGGGCATATTGAAGAAGGATCAGCCGAGTGGTTCTTGTGGCAGAACAACTCCATTTGGCTCACTAACTTCACACACCATCAGGCTTCCAAGCAGCTCTCAAGGAAACTCAGTTTTCACACTCTATGCTTAGTGCCCTTTGTGTGCCTAGGACTGAAATGAAGCTTGCTGAGCATCCCACACAAACGAATACTCCACATGCGGGTTTCACATGCCACCAACTCCACATTCACAGGCAAATTCAGCGCCACAGCCGTTTTCAGATAGCCCTCAATGCAAAGGCTCTAGACGCAAATATTGGTGTGAGAGATAATTCAATCAATGAAACATTGCATGTTGGTGAAGGGCATATTGAAGAAGGATCAGCCGAGTGGTTCTTGTGAGAGAACAACTCCATTTGGCTCACTAACTTCACACACCATCAGGCTTCCAAGCAGCTCTCAAGGGAACTCAGTTTTCACACTCTATGCTTAGTGCCCTTTGAGTGCCTAGGACTGAAATGAAGCTTGGTGAGCATCCCACACAAACGAATGCTCCACATGAGGGTTTCACATGCCACCAACTCCACATTCACAGGCAACTTCAGCGATACAGCCATTTTCAGACAGCCCTCAATGCAAAGGCTCTAGACGCAAATATTGGTGTGAGAGCTAATTCAATCAAGGAAACACTGCATGTTGGTGAAGGGCATATTGAAGAAGGATCAGCCGAGTGGTTCTTGTGGGAGAACAACTCCATTTGGCTCACTAACTTCACACACCATCAGGCTTCCAAGCAGCTCTCAAGGAAACTCAGTTTTCACACTCTATGCTTAGTGCCCTTTGAGTGCATTATCTAGGAATGAACCTGGTAGAGCATCCCACACAAACGAATGCTCCACATGCGGGCAGCGCCACAGTCATTTTCAGATAGCCCTCAATGCAAAGGCTCTAGACGCAAATATTGGTGTGAGAGCTAATTCAATCAAGGAAACACTGCATGTTGGTGAAGGGCATATTGAAGAAGGATCAGCCTTGTGGTTCTTGTGGGAGAACAACTCCATTTGGCTCACTAACTTCACACACCATCAGGCTTCCAAGCAGCTCTCAAGGAAACTCAGTTTTCACACTCTATGCTTAGTGCCCTTTCATTGCATTATCTAGGAATGAACCTGGTAGAGCATCCCACACAAACGAATGCTCCACATGCGGGTTTCACATGCCACCAACTCCACATTCACAGGCAACTTCAGCGCCACAGCCGTTTTCAGATAGCCCTCAATGCAAAGGCTCTAGACGCAAATATTGGTGTGAGAGCTAATTCAATCAAGGAAACACTGCATGTTGGTGAAGGGTATATTGAAGAAGGATCAGCCGAGTGGTTCTTGTGGGAGAACAACTCCATTTGGCTCACTAACTTCACACACCATCAGGCTTCCAAGCAGCTCTCAAGGAAACTCAGTTTTCACACTCTATGCTTAGTGCCCTTTGTGTGCCTAGGACTGAAATGAAGCTTGGTGAGCATCCCACACAAACGAATGCTCCACATGCGGGTTTCACATGCCACCAACTCCACATTCACAGGCAACTTCAGCGCCACAGCCGTTTTCAGATAGCCCTCAATGCAAAGGCTCTAGACGCAAATATTGGTGTGAGAGCTAATTCAATCAAGGAAACACTGCATGTTGGTGAAGGGCATATTGAAGAAGGATCAGCCGAGTGGTTCTTGTGGGAGAACAACTCCATTTGGCTCACTAACTTCACACACCATCAGGCTTCCAAGCAGCTCTCAAGGAAACTCAGTTTTCACACTCTATGCTTAGTGCCCTTTGAGTGCATTATCTAGGAATGAACCTGGTAGAGCATCCCACACAAATGAATGCTCAACAAGCGGGTTTCACATGCCACCAACTCCACATTCACAGGCAACTTCAGCGCCACAGCCGTTTTCAGATAGCCCTCAATGCAAAGGCTCTAGACGCAAATATTGGTGTGAGAGCTAATTCAATCAAGGAAACACTGCATGTTGGTGAAGCGCATATTGAAGAAGAATCAGCCGAGTGGTTCTTGTGGTAGAACAACTCCATTTGGCTCACTAACTTCACACAATATCAGTCTTCCAAGCAGCTCTCAAGGAAACTCAGTTTTCACACTCTATGCTTAGTGCCCTTTGAGTGCCTAGGACTGAAATGAAGCTTGGTGAGCATCCCACAGAAACGAATGCTCCACATGCGGGTTTCACATGCCACCAACTCCACATTCACAGGCAACTTCAGCGCCACAGCCACTTTCAGATAGCCCTCAATGCAAAGGCTCTAGACGCAAATATTGGTGTGAGAGCTAATTCAATCAAGGAAACACTGCATGTTGGTGAAGGGCATATTGAAGAAGGATCAGCCGAGTGGTTCTTGTGGGAGAACAACTCCATTTGGCTCACTAACTTCACACACCATCAGGCTTCCAAGCAGCTCTCAAGGAAACTCAGTTTTCACACTCTATGCTTAGTGCCCTTTGAGTGCCTAGGACTGAAATGAAGCTTGGTGAGCATCCCACAGAAACGAATGCTCCACATGCGGGTTTCACATGCCACCAACTCCACATTCACAGGCAACTTCAGCGTCACAGCCGTTTTCAGATAGCCCTCAATGCAAAGGCTCTAAACGCAAATATTGGTGTGAGAGCTAATTCAATCAAGGAAACACTGCATGTTGGTGAAGCGCATATTGAAGAAGGATCAGCCGAGTGGTTCTTGTGCGAGAACAACTCCATTTGGCTCACTAACTTCACACACCATCAGGCTTCCAAGCAGCTCTCAAGGAAACTCAGTTTTCACACTCTATGCTTAGTGCCCTTTGAGTGCATTATCTAGGAATGAACCTGGTAGAGCATCCCACACAAACGAATGCTCCACATGCGGGCAGCGCCACAGTCGTTTTCAGATAGCCCTCAATGCAAAGGCTCTAGACGCAAATATTGGTGTGAGAGCTAATTCAATCAAGGAAACACTGCATGTTGGTGAAGGGCATATTGAAGAAGGATCAGCCGAGTGGTTCTTGTGGAGAACAACTCCATTTGGCTCACTAACTTCACACACCATCAGGCTTCCAAGCAGCTCTCAAGGAAACTCAGTTTTCACACTCTATGCTTAGTGCCCTTTGAGTGCATTATCTAGGAATGAACCTGGTAGAGCATCCCACACAAACGAATGCTCCACATGCGGGTTTCCCATGCCACCAACTCCACATTTACAGGCAACTTCAGCGCCACAGCCGTTTTCAGATAGCCCTCAATGCAAAGGCTCTAGACACAAATATTGGTGTGAGAGCTAATTCAATCAAGGAAACACTGCATGTTGGTAAAGGGCATATTGAAGAAGGATCAGCCGAGTGGATCTTGTGGGAGAACAACTCCATTTGGCTCACTAACTTCACACACCATCAGGCTTCCAAGCAGCTCTCAAGAAAACTCAGTTTTCACACTCTATCCTTAGTGCCCTTTGAGTACATTATCTAGGAATGATCCTGGTAGAGCATCCCACACAAAAGAATGCTCCACATGCGGGTTTCACATGCCACCAACTCCACATTCACAGGCAACTTCAGCGCCACAGCCATTTTCAGATAGCCCTCAATGCAAAGGCTCTAGACGCAAATATTGGTGTGAGAGCTAATTCAATCAAGGAAACATTGCATGTTGGTGAAGGGCATATTGAAGAAGGATCAGCCGAGTGGTTCTTGTGGGAGAACAACTCCATTTGGCTCACTAACTTCACACACCATCAGGCTTCCAAGCAGCTCTCAAGGAAACTCAGTTTTCACACTCTATGCTTAGTGCCCTTTCATTGCATTATCTAGGAATGAACCTGGTAGAGCATCCCACACAAACGAATGCTCCACATGCGGGTTTCACATGCCACCAACTCCACATAAACAGGCAACTTCAGCGCCACAGCCATTTTCAGATAGCCCTCAATGCAAATCTCTAGGTGCAAATATTGGTGTGAGAGCTAATTCAATCAAGGAAACACTGCATGTTGGTGAAGGGTATATTGAAGAAGGATCAGCCGAGTGGTTCTTGTGCGAGAACAACTCCATTTGGCTCACTAACTTCACACACCCTGAGGCTTCCAAGCAGCTCTCAAGGAAACTCAGTTTTCACACTCTATGCTTAGTGCCCTTTGAGTGCATTATCTAGGAATGAACCTGGTAGAGCATCCCACACAAACGAATGCTCCACATGCGGGTTTCACATGCCACCAACTCCACATTCACAGGCAACTGCAGCGCCACAGCCGTTTTCAGATAGCCCTCAATGCAAAGGCTCTAGACGCAAAGATTGGTGTGAGAGCTAATTCAATCAAGGAAACACTGCATGTTGGTGAAGGGCATATTGAAGAAGGATCAGCCTTGTGGTTCTTGTGGGAGAACAACTCCATTTGGCTCACTAACTTCACACACCATCAGGCTTCCAAGCAGCTCTCAAGGAAACTCAGTTTTCACGCTCTATGCTTAGTGCCCTTTGTGTGCCTAGGACTGAAATGAAGCTTGGTGAGCATCCCACACAAACGAATACTCCACATGCGGGTTTCACATGCCACCAACTCCACATTCACAGGCAACTTCAGGGCCACAGCCGTTTTCAGATAGCCCTCAATGCAAAGGCTCTAGATGCAAATATTGGTGTGAGAGCTAATTCAATCAAGGAAACACTGCATGTTGGTGAAGCGCATATTGAAGAAGGATCAGCCAAGTGGTTCTTGTGGGAGAACAACTCCATTTGGCTCACTAACTTCACACACCATCAGGCTTCCAAGCAGCTCTCAAGGAAACTCAGTTTTCACACTCTATGCTTAGTGCCCTTTGAGTGCATTATCTAGGAATGAACCTGGTAGAGCATCCCACACAAACGAATGCTCCACATGCGGGCAGCGCCACAGCCGTTTTCAGATAGCCCTCAATGCAAAGGCTCTAGACGCAAATATTGGTGTGAGAGCTAATTCAATCAAGGAAACACTGCATGTTGGTGAGGGCATATTGAAGAAGGATCAGCCAAGTGGTTCTTGTGGGAGAACAACTCCATTTGGCTCACTAACTTCACACACCATCAGGTTTCCAAGCATCTCTCAAGGAAACTCAGTTTTCACACTCTATGCTTAGTGCCCTTTGAGTGCATTATCTAGGAATGAACCTGGTAGAGCATCCCACACAAACGAATGCTCCACATGCGGGTTTCACATGCCACCAACTCCACATTCACAGGCAACTTCAGCGCCACAGCCGTTTTGAGATAGCCCTCAATGCAAAGGCTCTAGACACAAATATTGGTTTGAGAGCTAATTCAATCAAGGAAACACTGCATGTTGGTGAAGGGCATATTGAAGAAGGATCAGCCGAGTGGTTCTTGTGCGAGAACAACTTCATTTGGCTCACTAACTTCACACACCATCAGGCTTCCAAGCAGCTCTCAAGGAAACTCAGTTTTCACACTTTATGCTTAGTGCCCTTTCACTGCATTATCTAGGAATGAACCTGGTAGAGCATCCAACACAAACGAATGCTCCACATGCGGGTTTCACATGCCACCAACTCCACATTCACAGGCAACTTCAGCGCCACAACCGTTTTCAGATAGCCCTCAATGCAAAGGCTCTAGACGCAAATATTGGTGTGAGAGCTAATTCAATCAAGGAAACACTGCATGTTGGTGAAGGGCATATTGAAGAAGGATCAGTCGAGTGGATCTTGTGGGAGAACAACTCCACTTGGCTCAGTAACTTCACACACCATCAGGCTTCCAAGCAGCTCTCAAGGAAACTCAGTTTTCACACTCTATGCTTAGTGCCCTTTGAGTGCATTATCTAGGAATGAACCTGGTAGAGCATCCCACACAAACGAATGCTCCACATGCGGGTTTCACATGCCACCAACTCCACATTCACAGGCAACTTCAGCGCCACAGCCGTTTTTAGATAGCCCTCAATGCATAGGCTCTAGGCCCAAATATTGGTGTGAGAGCTAATTCAATCAAGGAAACATTGCATGTTGGTGAAGGGCATATTGAAGAAGGATCAGCCGAGTGGTTCTTGTGGGAGAACAACTCCATTTGGCTCACTAACTTCACACACCCTGAGGCTTCCAAGCAGCTCTCAAAGAAACTCAGTTTTCACACTCTATGCTTAGTGCCCTTTGAGTGCATTATCTAGGAATGAACCTGGTAGAGCATCCCACACAAACGAATGCTCCACATGCGGGCAGCGCCACAGTCATTTTCAGATAGCCCTCAATGCAAAGGCTCTAGATGCAAATATTGGTGTGAGAGCTAATTCAATCAAGGAAACACTGCATGTTGGTGAAGGGCATATTGAAGAAGGATCAGCCTTGTGGTTCTTGTGGGAGAACAACTCCATTTGGCTCACTAACTTCACACACCATCAGGCTTCCAAGCAGCTCTCAAGGAAACTCAGTTTTCACACTCTATGCTTAGTGCCCTTTGTGTGCCTAGGACTGAAATGAAGCTTGGTGAGCATCCCACACAAACGAATGCTCCACATGCGGGTTTCACATGCCACCAACTCCACATTCACAGGCAACTTCAGCGCCACAGCCGTTTTCAGATAGCCTCAATGCAAAGGCTCTAGACGCAAATATTGGTGTGAGAGCTAATTCAATCAAGGAAACACTGCATGTTGGTGAAGGGCATATTGAAGAAGGATCAGCCGAGTGGTTCTTGTGGGAGAACAACTCCATTTGGCTCACTAACTTCACACACCATCAGGCTTCCAAGCAGCTCTCAAGGAAACTCAGTTTTCACACTCTATGCTTAGTGCCCTTTCACTGCATTATCTAGGAATGAACCTGGTAGAGCATCCCACACAAATGAGTGCTCAACAAGCGGGTTTCACATGCCACCAACTCCACATTCACAGGCAACTTCAGCGCCACAGCCGTTTTCAGATAGCCCTCAATGCAAAGACTCTAGACGCAAATATTGGTGTGAGAGCTAATTCAATCAAGGAAACACTGCATGTTGGTGAAGGGCATATTGAAGAAGGATCAGCCGAGTGGTTCTTGTGGGAGAACAACTCCATTTGGCTCACTAACTTCACACACCATCAGGCTTCCAAGCAGCTCTCAAGGAAACTCAGTTTTCACACTCTATGCTTAGTGCCCTTTGAGTGCCTAGGACTGAAATGAAGCTTGGTGAGCATCCCACAGAAACGAATGCTCCACATGCGGGTTTCACATGCCACCAACTCCACATTCACAGGCAACTTCAGCGCCACAGCCGTTTTCAGATAGCCCTCAATGCAAAGGCTCTAAACGCAAATATTGGTGTGAGAGCTAATTCAATCAAGGAAACACTGCATGTTGGTGAAGGGCATATTGAAGAAGGATCAGCCGAGTGGTTCTTGTGCGAGAACAACTCCATTTGGCTCACTAACTTCACACACCATCAGGCTTCCAAGCAGCTCTCAAGGAAACTCAGTTTTCACACTCTATGCTTAGTGCCCTTTGAGTGCATTATCTAGGAATGAACCTGGTAGAGCATCCCACACAAACGAATGCTCCACATGCGGGCAGCGCCACAGTCGTTTTCAGATAGCCCTCAATGCAAAGGCTCTAGACGCAAATATTGGTGTGAGAGCTAATTCAATCAAGGAAACACTGCATGTTGGTGAAGGGCATATTGAAGAAGGATCAGCCGAGTGGTTCTTGTGGGAGAACAACTCCATTTGGCTCACTAACTTCACACACCATCAGGCTTCCAAGCAGCTCTCAAGGAAACTCAGTTTTCACACTCTATGCTTAGTGCCCTTTGAGTGCCTAGGACTGAAATGAAGCTTGGTGAGCATCCCACACAAACGAATGCTCCACATGCGGGTTTCACATGCCACCAACTCCACATTCACAGGCAACTTCAGCGCCACAGCCGTTTTCAGATAGCCCTCAATGCAAAGGCTCTAGACGCAAATATTGGTGTGAGAGCTAATTCAATCAAGGAAACACTGCATGTTGGTGAAGCGCATATTGAAGAAGGATCAGCCAAGTGGTTCTTTTGGGAGAACAACTCCATTTGGCTCACTAACTTCACACACCATCAGGCTTCCAAGCAGCTCTCAAGGAAACTCAGTTTTCACACTCTATGCTTAGTGCCCTTTGAGTGCATTATCTAGGAATGAACCTGGTAGAGCATCCCACACAAACGAATGCTCCACATGCGGGTTTCACATGCCACCAACTCCACATTCACAGGCAACTTCAGCGCCACAGCCGTTTTCAGATAGCCCTCAATGCAAAGGCTCTAGACACAAATATTGGTGTGAGAGCTAATTCAATCAAGGAAACACTGCATGTTGGTGAAGGGCATATTGAAGAAGGATCAGCCGAGTGGATCTTGTGCGAGAACAACTCCATTTGGCTCACTAACTTCACACACCATCAGGCTTCCAAGCAGCTCTCAAGAAAACTCAGTTTTCACACTCTATGCTTAGTGCCCTTTGAGTACATTATCTAGGAATGATCCTGGTAGAGCATCCCACACAAAAGAATGCTCCACATGCGGGTTTCACATGCCACCAACTCCACATTCACAGGCAACTTCAGCGCCACAGCCATTTTCAGATAGCCCTCAATGCAAAGGCTCTAGACGCAAATATTGGTGTGAGAGCTAATTCAATCAAGGAAACATTGCATGTTGGTGAAGGGCATATTGAAGAAGGATCAGCCGAGTGGTTCTTGTGGGAGAACAACTCCATTTGGCTCACTAACTTCACACACCATCAGGCTTCCAAGCAGCTCTCAAGGAAACTCAGTTTTCACACTCTATGCTTAGTGCCCTTTCATTGCATTATCTAGGAATGAACCTGGTAGAGCATCCCACACAAACGAATGCTCCACATGCGGGTTTCACATGCCACCAACTCCACATAAACAGGCAACTTCAGCGCCACAGCCATTTTCAGATAGCCCTCAATGCAAATCTCTAGACGCAAATATTGGTGTGAGAGCTAATTCAATCAAGGAAACACTGCATGTTGGTGAAGGGTATATTGAAGAAGGATCAGCCGAGTGGTTCTTGTGCGAGAACAACTCCATTTGGCTCACTAACTTCACACACCATCAGGCTTCCAAGCAGCTCTCAAGGAAACTCAGTTTTCACACTCTATGCTTAGTGCCCTTTGAGTGCATTATCTAGGAATGAACCTGGTAGAGCATCCCACACAAACGAATGCTCCACATGCGGGTTTCACATGCCACCAACTCCACATTCACAGGCAACTGCAGCGCCACAGCCGTTTTCAGATAGCCCTCAATGCAAAGGCTCTAGACGCAAATATTGGTGTGAGAGCTAATTCAATCAAGGAATCACTGCATGTTGGTGAATGGTATATTGAAGAAGGATCAGCCGAGTGGTTCTTGTGGGAGATCAACTCCATTTGGCTCACTAACTTCACACACCATCAGGCTTCCAAGCAGCTCTCAAGGAAACTCAGTTTTCACACTCTATGCTTAGTGCCCTTTGAGCGCCTAGGACTGAAATGAACCTTGGTGAGCATCCCACACAAACGAATGCTCCACATGCGGGTTTCACATGCCACCAACTCCACATTCACAGGCAACTTCAGCGCCACAGCCGTTTTCAGATAGCCCTCAATGCAAAGGCTCTAGACGCAAATATTGGTGTGAGAGCAAATTCAATCAAGGAAACACTGCATGTTGGTGAAGGGCATATTGAAGAAGGATCAGCCGAGTGGTTCTTGTGGGAGAACAACTCCATTTGGCTCACTAACTTCACACACAATCAGGCTTCCAAGCAGCTCTCAAGGAAACTCAGTTTTCACACTCTATGCTTAGTGCCCTTTGAGTGCCTAGGACTGAAATGAAGCTTGGTGAGCATCCCACAGAAACGAATGCTCCACATGCGGGTTTCACATGCCACCAACTCCACATTCACAGGCAACTTCAGCGCCACAGCCATTTTCAGATAGCCCTCAATGCAAAGGCTCTAGACGCAAATATTGGTGTGAGAGCTAATTCAATCAAGGAAACACTGCATGTTGGTGAAGGGCATATTGAAGAAGGATCAGCCGAGTGGTTCTTGTGCGAGAACAACTCCATTTGGCTCACTAACTTCACACACCATCAGGCTTCCAAGCAGCTCTCAAGGAAACTCAGTTTTCACACTCTATGCTTAGTGCCCTTTGAGTGCATTATCTAGGAATGAACCTGGTAGAGCATCCCACACAAACGAATGCTCCACATGCGGGTTTCACATGCCACCAACTCCACATTCACAGGCAACTTCAGCGCCACAGCCGTTTTCAGATAGCCCTCAATGCAAAGGCTCTAGACGCAAATATTGGTGTGAGAGCTAATTCAATCAAGGAAACACTGCATGTTGGTGAAGGGCATATTGAAGAAGGATCAGCCGAGTGGTTCTTGTTGGGAGGAGAGACAACTCCATTTGGCTCACTAACTTCACACACCATCAGGCTTCCAAGCAGCTCTCAAGGAAACTCAGTTTTCACACTCTATGCTTAGTGCCCTTTGAGTGCCTAGGACTGAAATGAAGCTTGGTGAGCATCCCACAGAAACGAATGCTCCACATGCGGGTTTCACATGCCACCAACTCCACATTCACAGGCAACTTCAGCGCCACAGCCATTTTCAGATAGCCCTCAATGCAAAGGCTCTAGACGCAAATATTGGTGTGAGAGCTAATTCAATCAAGGAAACACTGCATGTTGGTGAAGGGCATATTGAAGAAGGATCAGCCAAGTGGTTCTTGTGCGAGAACAACTCCATTTGGCTCACTAACTTCACACACCATCAGGCTTCCAAGCAGCTCTCAAGGAAACTCAGTTTTCACACTCTATGCTTAGTGCCCTTTCATTGCATTATCTAGGAATGAACCTGGTAGAGCATCCCACACTAACGAATGCTCCACATGCGGGTTTCACATGCCACCAACTCCACATTCTCACGCAACTTCAGCGCCACAGCCGTTTTCAGATAGCCCTCAATGCAAAGGCTCTAGGTGCAAATATTGGTGTGAGAGCTAATTCAATCAAGGAAACACTGCATGTTGGTGAAGGGCATATTGAAGAAGGATCAGCCGAGTGGTTCTTGTGGGAGAACAACTCCATTTGGCTCACTAACTTCACACACCATCAGGCTTCCAAGCAGCTCTCAAGGAAACTCAGTTTTCACACTCTATGCTTAGTGCCCTTTCACTGCATTATCTAGGAATGAACCTGGTAGAGCATCCCACACAAACGAATGCTCCACATGCGGGTTTCACATGCCACCAACTCCACATTCTCAGGCAACTTCAGCGCCACAGCCGTTTTCAGATAGCCCTCAATGCAAAGGCTCTAGACGCAAATATTTGTGTGAGAGCTAGTTCAATCAAGGAAACACTGCATGTTGGTGAAGGGCATATTGAAGAAGGATCAGCCGAGTGGTTCTTGTGGGAGAACAACTCCATTTGGCTCACTAACTTCACACACCATCAGGCTTCCAAGCAGCTCTCAAGGAAACTCAGTTTTCACACTCTATGCTTAGTGCCCTTTGAGTGCATTATCTAGGAATGAACCTGGTAGAGCATCCCACACAAACGAATGCTCCACATGCGGGTTTCACATGCCACCAACTCCACATTCACAGGCAACTTCAGCGCCACAGCCGTTTTCAGATAGCCCTCAATGCAAAGGTTCTAGACACAAATATTGGTGTGAGAGCTAATTCAATCAAGGAAACACTGCATGTTGGTGAAGGGCATATTGAAGAAGGATCAGCCGAGTGGTTCTTGTGGGAGAACAACTCCATTTGGCTCACTAACTTCACACACCATCAGGCTTCCAAGCAGCTCTCAAGGAAACTCAGTTTTCACACTCTATGCTTAGTGCCCTTTCACTGCATTATCTAGGAATGAACCTGGTAGAGCATCCCACACAAACGAATGCTCCACATGCGGGTTTCACATGCCACCAACTCCACATTCACAGGCAACTTCAGCGCCACAGCCGTTTTCAGATAGCCCTCAATGCAAAGGCTCTAGACGCAAATATTGATGTGAGAGCTAATTCAATCAAGGAAACATTGCATGTTGGTGAAGGGCATATTGAAGAAGGATCAGCTGAGTGGTTCTTGTGGGAGAACAATTCCATTTGGCTCACTAACTTCACACACCATCAGGCTTCCAAGCAGCTCTCAAGGAAACTCAGTTTTCACACTCTATGCTTAGTGCCCTTTGAGTGCCTAGGACTGAAATGAACCTTGGTGAGCATCCCACAAAAACGAATGCTCCACATGTGGGTTTCACATGCCACCAACTCCACATTCACAGGCAACTTCAGCGCCACAGCCGTTTTCAGATAGCCCTCAATGCAAAGGCTCTAGACGCAAAGATTGGTGTGAGAGCTAATTCAATCTAGGAAGCACTGCATGTTGGTGAAGGGCATATTGAAGAAGCATTAGCCAAGTGGTTCTTGTGGGAGAACAACTCCATTTGGCTCACTAACTTCACACACCATCAGGCTTCCAAGCAGCTCTCAAGGAAACTCAGTTTTCACACTCTATGCTTAGTGCCCTTTGAGTGCATTTTCTAGGAATGAACCTGGTAGAGCATCCCACACAAAAGAATGCTCCACATGTGGGTTCCACATGCCACCAACTCCACATTCACAGGCAACTTCAGCGCCACAGCCGTTTTCAGATAGCCCTCAATGCAAAGGCTCTAGACGCAAATATTGGTGTGAGAGCTGATTCAATCAAGGAAACACTGCATGTTGGTGAAGGGCATATTGAAGAAGGATCAGAAGAGTGGTTCTTGTGGGAGAACAACTCCATTTGGCTCACTAACTTCACACACCATCAGGCTTCCAAGCAGCTCTCAAGGAAACTCAGTTTTCACACTCTATGCTTAGTGCCCTTTCACTGCATTATCTAGGAATGAACCTGGTAGAGCATCCCACACAAACGAATGCTCCACATGCGGGTTTCACATGCCACCAACTACACATTCTCAGGCAACTTCAGCGCCACAGCCGTTTTCAGATAGCCCTCAATGCAAAGGCTCTAGACGCAAATATTGGTGTGAGAGCTAATTCAATCTAGGAAACACTGCATGTTGGTGAAGGGCATATTGAAGAAGGATCAGCCGAGTGGTTCTTGTGGGAGAACAACTCCATTTGGCTCGCTAACTTCACACACCATCAGGCTTCCAAGCAGCTCTCAAGGAAACTCAGTTTTCACACTCTGTGCTTAGTGCCCTTTGAGTGCCTAGGACTGAAATGAAGCTTGGTGAGCATCCCACACAAACGAATGCTCCACATGCGGGTTTCACATGCCACCACCTCCACATTCACAGGCAACTTCAGCGCCACAGCCGTTTTCAGATAGCCCTCAATGCAAAGGCTCTAGACGCAAATATTGGTGTGAGAGCTAATTCAATCTAGGAAACACTGCATGTTGGTGAAGGGCATATTGAAGAAGGATCAGCCGAGTGGTTCTTGTGGGAGAACAACTCCATTTGGCTCACTAACTTCACACACCATCAGGCTTCCAAGCAGCTCTCAAGGAAACTCAGTTTTCACACTCTATGCTTAGTGCCCTTTGAGTGCATTATCTAGGAATGAACCTGGTAGAGCATCCCACACAAACGAATGCTCCACATGCGGGTTTCACATGCCACCAACTCCACATTCACAGGCAACTTCAGCGCCACAGCCGTTTTCAGATAGCCTTCAATGCAAAGGCTCTAGACGCAAATATTGGTGTGAGAGCTAATTCAATCAAGGAAACACTGCATGTTGGTGAAGGGCATATTGAAGAAGGATCAGCCGAGTGGTTCTTGTGGGAGAACAACTCCATTTGGCTCACTAACTTCACATACCATCAGGCTTCCAAGCACCTCACAAGGAAACTCAGTTTTCGCACTCTATGCTTAGTGCCCTTTGAGTGCATTATCTAGGAATGAACCTGGTAGAGCATCCCACACAAACGAATGCTCCACGTGCGGGTTTCACATGCCACCAACTCCACATTCACAGGCAACTTCAGCGCCACAGCCATTTTCAGACAGCCCTCAATGCAAAGGCTCTAGACGCAAATATTGGTGTGAGAGCTAATTCAATCAAGGAAACACTGCATGTTGGTGAAGGGCATATTGAAGAAGGATCAGCCGAGTGGTTCTTGTGCGAGAACAACTCCATTTGGCTCACTAACTTCACACACCCTGAGGCTTCCAAGCAGCTCTCAAGGAAACTCAGTTTTCACACTCTATGCTTAGTGCCCTTTCACTGCATTATCTAGGAATGAACCTGGTAGAGCATCCCACACAAAGGAATGCTCCACATGCGGGTTTCACATGCCACCAACTCCACATTCACAGGCAACTTCAGCGCCACAGCCGTTTTCAGATAGCCCTCAATGCAAAGGCTCTAGACGCAAATATTGGTGTGAGAGCAATTCAATCAAGGAAACACTGCATGTTGGTGAAGGGCATATTGAAGAAGGATCAGCCTTGTGGTTCTTCTGTGAGAACAACTCCATTTGGCTCACTAACTTCACACACCATCAGGCTTCCAAGCAGCTCTCAAGGAAACTCAGTTTTCACACTCTATGCTTAGTGCCCTTTCACTGCATTATCTAGGAATGAACCTGGTAGAGCATCCCACACAAACGAATGCTCCACATGCGGGTTTCACATGCCACCAACTCCACATTCACAGGCAACTTCAGCGCCACAGCCGTTTTCAGATAGCCCTCAATGCAAAGGCTCTAGGCCCAAGTATTGGTGTGAGAGCTAATTCAATCAAGGAAACACTGCATGTTGGTGAAGGGCATATTGAAGAAGGATCAGCCGAGTGGTTCTTGTGCAAGAACAACTCCATTTGGCTCACTAACTTCACACACCATCAGGCTTCCAAGCAGCTCTCAAGGAAACTCAGTTTTCACACTCTATGCTTAGTGCCCTTTGAGTGCATTATCTAGGAATGAACCTGGTAGAGCATCCCACACAAACGAAAGCTCCACATGCGGGTTTCACATGCCACCAACTCCACATTCACAGGCAACTTCAGCGCCACAGCCATTTTCAGATAGCCCTCAATGCAAAGGCTCTAGACGCAAATATTGGTGTGAGAGCTAATTCAATCAAGGAAACACTGCATGTTGGTGAAGAGTATATTGAAGAAGGATCAGCCGAGTGGTTCTTGTGCGAGAACAACTCCATTTGGCTCACTAACTTCACACACCATCAGGCTTCCAAGCAGCTCTCAAGGAAACTCAGTTTTCACACTCTATGCTTAGTGCCCTTTGAGTGCCTAGGACTGAAATGAACCTAGTAGAGCATCCCACACAAACGAATGCTCCACCTGCGGGTTTCACATGCCACCAACTCCACATTCACAGGCAACTTCAGCGCCACAGCCGTTTTCAGATAGCCCTCAATGCAAAGGCTCTAGACGCAAATATTGGTGTGAGAGCTAATTCAATCAAGCAAACACTGCATGTTGGTGAAGGGCATATTGAAGAAGGATCAGCCGAGTGGTTCTTGTGCGAGAACAACTCCATTTGGCTCACTAACTTCACACACCATCAGGCTTCCAAGCAGCTCTCAAGGAAACTCAGTTTTCACACTCTATGCTTAGTGCCCTTTGAGTGCAATATCTAGGAATGAACCTGGTAGAGCATCCCACACAAAGGAATGCTCCACATGCGGGTTTCACATGCCACCAACTCCACATTCACAGGCAACTTCAGCGCCACAGCCGTTTTCAGATAGCCCTCAATGCAAAGGTTCTAGACACAAATATTGGTGTGAGAGCTAATTCAATCAAGGAAACACTGCATGTTGGTGAAGGGCATATTGAAGAAGGATCAGCCGAGTGGTTCTTGTGGGAGAACAACTCCATTTGGCTCACTAACTTCACACACCATCAGGCTTCCAAGCAGCTCTCAAGGAAACTCAGTTTTCACACTCTATGCTTAGTGCCCTTTCACTGCATTATCTAGGAATGAACCTGGTAGAGCATCCCACACAAACGAATGCTCCA
>NW_026697165.1:0-52893 GCF_030435755.1 Ochotona princeps | reverse complement strand
TTGCCTTGCCAGAGATAGAGACAAAGTGCCAGAATTGCCTTGCCAGAGAGAGAGAGAGAAAGAAAGACAGAGAGCCAGCTTTGCCTTGCCAGCCAGAAAGACAGACAGCAAAAGAGACACAGATTGGCAAGGCAAGGCTGGCTCTCTGAGAGACAGACAAAGAGAGAGGCAGAGAGCCAGCCTTGCGATGCCAGAGAGAGAGTCAGAGAGCCAGCCTTGCCTTACCAGAGCGAGAAAAAAATAGCGACAGAGACACAGATTTGCCAGGCAAGGCTGGCTCTCTGAGAGACAGACAGACACAGCAAGAGAGACAGACAGAGAGTGCCAGCCTTGCTTTGACAGATATAGAGCCAGAGAGCCAGCCTTGCCTTGCCAGAGAGAGATACAGCCAGCGAGAGAGACACAGATTGGCAAGGCAATGCTGACCCTTTGATAGACAAACAGACAGAGAGAAAAAAGAGACAGAGAGCCAGCCTTGCCTTGCCAGGGAGAAAGAGAGACAGTCTTGCCTCGCCAGCCAGACAGACAGATAGCGAGAGAGTCATAGATTCGCAAGGCAAAGCTGGCTCTCTGAGAGACAGACAGACAGAGAGAGAAGAGACAAAGAGGCAGGCTTGCCATGTCAGAGGGAGAGACAGAGAGCCAGCCTTGCCTTGCCAGAGATAGAGACAAAGTGCCAGAATTGCCTTGCCAGAGAGAGAGAGAAAGAAAGGCAGAGAGCCAGCATTGCCTTGCCAGCCAGAAAGACAGACAGCAAGAAAGACAAAGAATGGCAAAGCAAGGCTGGCTCTCTGAGAGACAGACAAAGAGAGAGGCAGAGAGCCAGCCTTGCCTTGCCAGAGAGAGAGTCAGAGAGCCAGCCTTGCCTTACCAGAGCGAAGAAAAGATAGCGACAGAGGCACAGATTTGCAAGGCAAGGCTGGCTCTCTGAGAGACAGACAGACACAGCGAGTGAGAGACACAGAGTGCCAGCCTTGCTTTGACAGAGATAGAGCCAGAGAGCCAGCCTTGCTTTGCCAGAGACAAAAGGACAGGAAGAAAGACAGAGATTGGCAAGGCAAGGCAGGCTCTTGAGAGACAGACAGACAAAGAGACAGTGAGCTATCCTTGCCTTGCCAGAGAGACAGACAGTGGGAGAGACACAGATTGGCAAGGCAAGGCTCTCTCTCTGAGAGAAAGACAGATAGAGTTAGAGACAGAGAGAGAGCCAGCCTTGCCTTGTTAGCGAGAGAGAGTTAGAGAGCCAGCCTTGCCTTGCCAGAGATAGAAGCAGAGAGCCAACCTTGCCTCGCAAGATAGAAGGACAGCCAGCGGGAGAAACAGAATGGCAAAGCAAGGCTGCCTCTCTAATTTACTGAAAGACAGCGAGATAGAGAGACACAGAGAGGCAGCCTTGCCTTGCCAGAGATAGAGACAAAGTGCCAGAATTGCCTTGCCAGAGAGAGAGAGAAAGAAAGACAGAGAGCCAGCTTTGCCTTGCCAGCCAGAAAGACAGACAGCCAGAGAGACACAGAATGGCAAAGCAAGGCTGGCTCTCTGAGAGACAGACAAAGAGAGAGGCAGAGAGGCAGCCTTGCCATGCCAGAGAGAGAAAAAGATAGCGACAGAGACACAGATTTGCAAGGCAAGGCTGGCTCTCTGAGAGACAGACAGACACAGCGAGAGAGACAGACAGAGAGTGCCAGCCTTGCTTTGACAGAGATAGACCCAGAGAGCCAGCCTTACCTTGCCAGAGACAAAAAGACAGCAAGAAAGACACAGATTGGCAAGGCAAGGCAGGCTCTTGAGAGACAGACAGACAGACAGACAGTGAGCTAGCCTTGTCTTGCCAGAGAGACAGACAGCGGGAGAGACACAGATTGGCAAGGCAAGGCTCTCTCTCTGAGAGACAGACAGATAGAGTTAGAGACAGAGAGAGAGCCAGCCTTGCCTTGTTAGCAAGAGAGAGTTAGAGAGCCAGCCTTGCCTTGCCGGAGATAGAAGCAGAGAGCCAACCTTGCCTCGCAAGATAGAAGGACAGCCAGCGGGAGAAACAGAATGGCAAAGCAAGGCTGCCTCTCTAATTTACTGAAAGACAGCGAGATAGAGAGACACAGAGAGGCAGCCTTGCCTTGCCAGATGTAGAGACAGAGAGGCAGCCTTGCCTTGCCCGAGAGACAGGCAGACAGTGAGAAAGACACAGATTAGCAAGGCAAGGCTGGCTCTCTGATAGACAGAGAGAGAGACAGAGAGAGAGAGAGAGAGAGAGAGAGAGAGAGAGAGAGAGAGAAATGAGCCAGCCTGGCCCTGCCTTAGAGAGAGAGAGACAGTCAGAGTCAGAGAGCCTGCCATGCCTTGCCAGATATAGAGACAGAGAGCCAGCCTTGCCTTGCTAGAGAAAGAGCGACGGACAGCAAAAGACACACAGATTGTCAAGGCAAGGCTGTCTCTCTGAGAGACAGAAAGACAGAGAGAGAGTCAGAGAGACAGCCTTGCCCTGCCTTAGAGAGACAGACACCAGACAGATTGAGAGTCTTAGAGACAGCATGCCATGAGTGAGAGATAGACAGAGAGAAAGCCTTGCCTTGCCAGAGAGACAGACAGAGAGCCAGCCTTGCCTTGCCAGAGAGAGAGACACAGATTGGCAAGGCAAAGCTGGCCCTCTGATAGACAAACAGAGAGAAAAAAAAGACAGAGAGCCAGCGTTGTCTTGCCTTAGAGACAGAGAGACAGACAGAATGAGAGTCAGAGAGTCAGCCTTGCCTTGCCAGAGAGAGAGAGACAGAGAGCCCGCCTTCCATTGCCAGAAAGAGAGAGACAGACAGTAAGAGAGACACAGATTTTCAAGGCAATGTGGGATCTCTGAGAGACAGACAGAAAAAGAGAGAGAGACAGAGTGCCAGCCTTGCTTTGACAGAGATAGAGCCAGAGAGCCAGCCTTGCCTTGCCAGAGACAAAAGAAGAGCAAGAAAGACACAGATTGGCAAGGCAAGGCAGGCTCTTGAGAAACAGACAGACAGAGAGACAGACAGAGAGACAGTGAGCTAGCCTTGCCTTGCCAGAGAGACAGACAGCGGGAGAGACACAGATTGGCAAGGCAAGGCTCTCTCTCTGAGAGTCAGAAAGATAGAGTTAGAGAGAGAGTGAGCCAGCCTTGCCTTGTTAGCGAGAGAGAGTTAGAGAGCCAGCCTTGCCTTGCCAGAGAGAGTCAGAGAGCCAGCCTTGCCTTGCCAGAGATAGAGACAAAGTGCCAGCCTTGCCTTGCCAGAGAGAGAGAGAAAGAAAGACAGAGAGCCAGCTTTGCCTTGCCAGCCAGAAAGACAGACAGCAAGAAAGACAAAGAATGGCAAAGCAAGGCTGGCTCTCTGAGAGACAGACAAAGAGAGAGGCAGAGAGCCAGCCTTGCCTTGCCAGAGAGAGAGTCAGAGAGCCAGCCTTGCCTCGCAAGATAGAAGGACAGCCAGCGAGAGAAACAGAATGGCAAAGCAAGGCTGCCTTTCTGTTTTACTGAAAGACAGCGAGATAGAGAGACACAGAGAGGCAGCCTTGCCTTGCCCGAGAGACAGGCAGACAGTGAGAAAGACACAGATTGGCAAGGCAAGGCTGGCTCTCTGACAGACAGAGAGAGAGAGAGACAGAGACAGAGAGAGAGAGAGAGAGAGAGAGAGAGAGCCAGCCTTGCCTTGCCTTAGAGAGAGAGACAGACAGCAACAGACATACAGATTGTCAAGGCAAGGCTGTCTCTCTGAGAGACAGAAAGACAGAGAGAGAGTGTCAGAGAGGCAGCCTTACTCTGCCTTAGAGAGAGAGAGAGACAGCAGACAGATTGAGAGTCTTAGAGCCAGCATGCCATGTGAGAGAGACAGAGAGAAAGCCTTGCCTTGCCAGAGAGACAGACAGAGAGCCATCCTTGCCTTGCCAGAGAGAGATACAGCCAGCGAGAGAGACACAGATTGGCAAGGCAATGCTGGCCCTCTGATAGACAAACAGACAGAGAGAAAAAAGAGACAGAGAGCCAGCGTTGTCTTGCCTTAGAGACAGAGAGACAGACAGAGTGAGAGTCAGAGAGGTAGCCTTGCCTTGCCTTAGAGTGAGAGACAGACACAGAGTCAGAGACAGGGAGCCAGCCACACCTGGACAGAGAGAGAGACAGAGAGCCAGCCTTGCCTTGCCAGGGAGACAGACAGAGAGACAGTCATGCCTTGCCAGCCAGACAGATAGCGAGAGAGTTACAGATTCGCAAGGCAAACCTGGCTCTCTGAGAGAGAGACAGACAGAGAGAGAAGAGACAGAGAGCCAGGCTTGCGATGTCAGAGGGAGAGACAGAGAGACAGCCTTGCCTTGCCAGAGATAGAGACAAAGTGCCAGAATTGCCTTGCCAGAGAGAGAGAGAGAAAGAAAGACAGAGAGCCAGCTTTGCCTTGCCAGCCAGAAAGACAGACAGCAAAAGAGACACAGATTGGCAAGGCAAGGCTGGCTCTCTGAGAGACAGACAAAGAGAGAGGCAGAGAGCCAGCCTTGCGATGCCAGAGAGAGAGTCAGAGAGCCAGCCTTGCCTTACCAGAGCGAGAAAAAAATAGCGACAGAGACACAGATTTGCCAGGCAAGGCTGGCTCTCTGAGAGATAGACGAACACAGCGAGAGAGAGAGACAGAGTGCCAGCCTTGCTTTGACAGATATAGAGCCAGAGAGCCAGCCTTGCCTTGCCAGAGAGAGATACAGCCAGCGAGAGAGACACAGATTGGCAAGGCAATGCTGACCCTTTGATAGACAAACAGACAGAGAGAAAAAAGAGACAGAGAGCCAGCCTTGCCTTGCCAGGGAGAAAGAGAGACAGTCTTGCCTCACCAGCCAGACAGACAGATAGCGAGAGAGTCATAGATTCGCAAGGCAAACCTGGCTCTCTGAGAGACAGACAGACAGAGAGAGAAGAGACAAAGAGGCAGGCTTGCCATGTCAGAGGGAGAGACAGAGAGCCAGCCTTGCCTTGCCAGAGATAGAGACAAAGTGCCAGAATTGCCTTGCCAGAGAGAGAGAGAAAGAAAGGCAGAGAGCCAGCTTTGCCTTGCCAGCCAGAAAGACAGACAGCAAGAAAGACACAGAATGGCAAAGCAAGGCTGGCTCTCTGAGAGACAGACAAAGAGAGAGGCAGAGAGCCAGCCTTGCCTTGCCAGAGAGAGAGTCAGAGAGCCAGCCTTGCCTTACCAGAGCGAAGAAAAGATAGCGACAGAGGCACAGATTTGCAAGGCAAGGCTGGCTCTCTGAGAGACAGACAGACACAGCGAGTGAGAGACACAGAGTGCCAGCCTTGCTTTGACAGAGATAGACCCAGAGAGCCAGCCTTGCTTTGCCAGAGACAAAAGGACAGGAAGAAAGACAGAGATTGGCAAGGCAAGGCAGGCTCTTGAGAGACAGACAGACAAAGAGACAGTGAGCTATCCTTGCCTTGCCAGAGAGACAGACAGTGGGAGAGACACAGATTGGCAAGGCAAGGCTCTCTCTCTGAGAGAAAGACAGATAGAGTTAGAGACAGAGAGAGAGCCAGCCTTGCCTTGTTAGCGAGAGAGAGTTAGAGAGCCAGCCTTGCCTTGCCAGAGATAGAAGCAGAGAGCCAACCTTGCCTCGCAAGATAGAAGGACAGCCAGCGGGAGAAGCAAAATGGCAAAGCAAGGCTGCCTCTCTAATTTACTGAAAGACAGCGAGATAGAGAGACACAGAGAGGCAGCCTTGCCTTGCCAGAGATAGAGACAAAGTGCCAGAATTGCCTTGCCAGAGAGAGAGAGAAAGAAAGGCAGAGAGCCAGCTTTGCCTTGCCAGCCAGAAAGACAGACAGCAAGAGAGACACAGAATGGCAAAGCAAGGCTGGCTCTCTGAGAGACAGACAAAGAGAGAGGCAGAGAGGCAGCCTTGCCATGCCAGAGAGAGAAAAAGATAGCGACAGAGACACAGATTTGCAAGGCAAGGCTGGCTCTCTTAGAGACAGACAGACACAGCGAGAGAGACAGACAGAGAGTGCCAGCCTTGCTTTGACAGAGATAGACCCAGAGAGCCAGCCTTACCTTGCCAGAGACAAAAAGACAGCAAGAAAGACACAGATTGGCAAGGCAAGGCAGGCTCTTGAGAGACAGACAGACAGACAGACAGTGAGCTAGCCTTGTCTTGCCAGAGAGACAGACAGCGGGAGAGACACAGATTGGCAAGGCAAGGCTCTCTCTCTGAGAGACAGACAGAGTTAGAGACAGAGAGAGAGCCAGCCTTGCCTTGTTAGCAAGAGAGAGTTAGAGAGCCAGCCTTGCCTTGCCGGAGATAGAAGCAGAGAGCCAACCTTGCCTCGCAAGATAGAAGGACAGCCAGCGGGAGAAACAGAATGGCAAAGCAAGGCTGCCTCTCTAATTTACTGAAAGACAGCGAGATAGAGAGACACAGAGAGGCAGCCTTGCCTTGCCAGATGTAGAGACAGAGAGGCAGCCTTGCCTTGCCCGAGAGACAGGCAGACAGTGAGAAAGACACAGATTAGCAAGGCAAGGCTGGCTCTCTGATAGACAGAGAGAGAGACAGAGAGAGAGAGAGAGAGAGAGAGAGAGAGAGAGAGAGAGAGAGAAATGAGCCAGCCTGGCCCTGCCTTAGAGAGAGAGAGACAGTCAGAGTCAGAGAGCCTGCCATGCCTTGCCAGATATAGAGACAGAGAGCCAGCCTTGCCTTGCTAGAGAAAGAGCGACGGACAGCAAAAGACACACAGATTGTCAAGGCAAGGCTGTCTCTCTGAGAGACAGAAAGACAGAGAGAGAGTCAGAGAGACAGCCTTGCCCTGCCTTAGAGAGACAGACACCAGACAGATTGAGAGTCTTAGAGACAGCATGCCATGAGTGAGAGATAGACAGAGAGAAAGCCTTGCCTTGCCAGAGAGACAGACAGAGAGCCAGCCTTGCCTTGCCAGAGAGAGAGACACAGATTGGCAAGGCAAAGCTGGCCCTCTGATAGACAAACAGAGAGAAAAAAAAGACAGAGAGCCAGCGTTGTCTTGCCTTAGAGACAGAGAGACAGACAGAATGAGAGTCAGAGAGTCAGCCTTGCCTTGCCAGAGAGAGAGAGACAGAGAGCCCGCCTTCCATTGCCAGAAAGAGAGAGACAGACAGTAAGAGAGACACAGATTTTCAAGGCAATGTGGGATCTCTGAGAGACAGACAGAAAAAGAGAGAGAGACAGAGTGCCAGCCTTGCTTTGACAGAGATAGAGCCAGAGAGCCAGCCTTGCCTTGCCAGAGACAAAAGAAGAGCAAGAAAGACACAGATTGGCAAGGCAAGGCAGGCTCTTGAGAAACAGACAGACAGAGAGACAGACAGAGAGACAGTGAGCTAGCCTTGCCTTGCCAGAGAGACAGACAGCGGGAGAGACACAGATTGGCAAGGCAAGGCTCTCTCTCTGAGAGTCAGAAAGATAGAGTTAGAGAGAGAGTGAGCCAGCCTTGCCTTGTTAGCAAGAGAGAGTTAGAGAGCCAGCCTTGCCTTGCCAGAGAGAGTCAGAGAGCCAGCCTTGCCTTGCCAGAGATAGAGACAAAGTGCCAGCCTTGCCTTGCCAGAGAGAGAGAGAAAGAAAGACAGAGAGCCAGCTTTGCCTTGCCAGCCAGAAAGACAGACAGCAAGAAAGACAAAGAATGGCAAAGCAAGGCTGGCTCTCTGAGAGACAGACAAAGAGAGAGGCAGAGAGCCAACCTTGCCTTGCCAGAGAGAGAGTCAGAGAGCCAGCCTTGCCTCGCAAGATAGAAGGACAGCCAGCGAGAGAAACAGAATGGCAAAGCAAGGCTGCCTTTCTGTTTTACTGAAAGACAGCGAGATAGAGAGACACAGAGAGGCAGCCTTACCTTGCCAGAGAGACAGACAGAGAGCCAGCCTTGCCTTGCCCGAGAGACAGGCAGACAGTGAGAAAGACACAGATTGGCAAGGCAAGGCTGGCTCTCTGACAGACAGAGAGAGAGAGAGACAGGGAGAGAGAGAGAGAGAGAGAGAGAGAGAGAGAGAGAGCCAGCCTTGCCTTGCCTTAGAGAGAGAGACAGACAGCAACAGACATACAGATTGTCAAGGCAAGGCTGTCTCTCTGAGAGACAGAAAGACAGAGAGAGAGTGTCAGAGAGGCAGCCTTACTCTGCCTTAGAGAGAGAGAGAGACAGCAGACAGATTGAGAGTCTTAGAGCCAGCATGCCATGTGAGAGAGACAGAGAGAAAGCCTTGCCTTGCCAGAGAGACAGACAGAGAGCCATCCTTGCCTTGCCAGAGAGAGATACAGCCAGCGAGAGAGACACAGATTGGCAAGGCAATGCTGGCCCTCTGATAGACAAACAGACACAGAGAAAAAAGAGACAGAGAGCCAGCGTTGTCTTGCCTTAGAGACAGAGAGACAGACAGAGTGAGAGTCAGAGAGGTAGCCTTGCCTTGCCTTAGAGTGAGAGACAGACACAGAGTCAGAGACAGGGAGCCAGCCATACCTGGACAGAGAGAGAGACAGAGAGAGAGACAGAGAGCCAGCCTTGCCTTGCCAGGGAGACAGACAGAGAGACAGTCATGCCTTGCCAGCCAGACAGATAGCGAGAGAGTTACAGATTCGCAAGGCAAACCTGGCTCTCTGAGAGACAGAGAGACAGAGAGAGAAGAGACAGAGAGCCAGGCTTGCGATGTCAGAGGGAGAGACAGAGAGACAGCCTTGCCTTGCCAGGGAGAGAGACAAAGTGCCAGAATTGCCTTGCCAGAGAGAGAGAGAGAAAGAAAGACAGAGAGCCAGCTTTGCCTTGCCAGCCAGAAAGACAGACAGCCAGAGAGACACAGAATGGCAAAGCAAGGCTGGCTCTCTGAGAGACAGACAAAGAGAGAGGCAGAGAGGCAGCCTTGCCATGCCAGAGAGAGAAAAAGATAGCGACAGAGACACAGATTTGCAAGGCAAGGCTGGCTCTCTGAGAGACAGACAGACACAGCGAGAGAGACAGACAGAGAGTGCCAGCCTTGCTTTGACAGAGATAGACCCAGAGAGCCAGCCTTACCTTGCCAGAGACAAAAAGACAGCAAGAAAGACACAGATTGGCAAGGCAAGGCAGGCTCTTGAGAGACAGACAGACAGACAGACAGTGAGCTAGCCTTGTCTTGCCAGAGAGACAGACAGCGGGAGAGACACAGATTGGCAAGGCAAGGCTCTCTCTCTGAGAGACAGACAGATAGAGTTAGAGACAGAGAGAGAGCCAGCCTTGCCTTGTTAGCAAGAGAGAGTTAGAGAGCCAGCCTTGCCTTGCCGGAGATAGAAGCAGAGAGCCAACCTTGCCTCGCAAGATAGAAGGACAGTCAGCGGGAGAAACAGAATGGCAAAGCAAGGCTGCCTCTCTAATTTACTGAAAGACAGCGAGATAGAGAGACACAGAGAGGCAGCCTTGCCTTGCCAGATGTAGAGACAGAGAGGCAGCCTTGCCTTGCCCGAGAGACAGGCAGACAGTGAGAAAGACACAGATTAGCAAGGCAAGGCTGGCTCTCTGATAGACAGAGAGAGAGACAGAGAGAGAGAGAGAGAGAGAGAGAGAGAGAGAGAGAGAGAGAGAGAGAGAAATGAGCCAGCCTGGCCCTGCCTTAGAGAGAGAGAGACAGTCAGAGTCAGAGAGCCTGCCATGCCTTGCCAGATATAGAGACAGAGAGCCAGCCTTGCCTTGCTAGAGAAAGAGCGACGGACAGCAAAAGACACACAGATTGTCAAGGCAAGGCTGTCTCTCTGAGAGACAGAAAGACAGAGAGAGAGTCAGAGAGACAGCCTTGCCCTGCCTTAGAGAGACAGACACCAGACAGATTGAGAGTCTTAGAGACAGCATGCCATGAGTGAGAGATAGACAGAGAGAAAGCCTTGCCTTGCCAGAGAGACAGACAGAGAGCCAGCCTTGCCTTGCCAGAGAGAGAGACACAGATTGGCAAGGCAAAGCTGGCCCTCTGATAGACAAACAGAGAGAAAAAAAAGACAGAGAGCCAGCGTTGTCTTGCCTTAGAGACAGAGAGACAGACAGAATGAGAGTCAGAGAGTCAGCCTTGCCTTGCCAGAGAGAGAGAGACAGAGAGCCCGCCTTCCATTGCCAGAAAGAGAGAGACAGACAGTAAGAGAGACACAGATTTTCAAGGCAATGTGGGATCTCTGAGAGACAGACAGAAAAAGAGAGAGAGACAGAGTGCCAGCCTTGCTTTGACAGAGATAGAGCCAGAGAGCCAGCCTTGCCTTGCCAGAGACAAAAGAAGAGCAAGAAAGACACAGATTGGCAAGGCAAGGCAGGCTCTTGAGAAACAGACAGACAGAGAGACAGACAGAGAGACAGTGAGCTAGCCTTGCCTTGCCAGAGAGACAGACAGCGGGAGAGACACAGATTGGCAAGGCAAGGCTCTCTCTCTGAGAGTCAGAAAGATAGAGTTAGAGAGAGAGTGAGCCAGCTTGCCTTGTTAGCAAGAGAGAGTTAGAGAGCCAGCCTTGGCCCTTGCCAGAGAGAGTCAGACGAGCCAGCCTTGCCTTGCCAGAGATAGAGACAAAGTGCCAGCCTTGCCTTGCCAGAGAGAGAGAGAAGAAAGACAGAGAGCCAGCTTTGCCTTGCCAGCCAGAAAGACAGACAGCAAGAAAGACAAAGAATGGCAAAGCAAGGCTGGCTCTCTGAGAGACAGACAAAGAGAGAGGCAGAGAGCCAACCTTGCTTGCCTGAGAGAGAGTCAGAGAGCCAGCCTTGCCTCGCAAGATAGAAGGACAGCCAGCGAGAGAAACAGAATGGCAAAGCAAGGCTGCCTTTCTGTTTTACTGAAAGACAGCGAGATAGAGAGACACAGAGAGGCAGCCTTACCTTGCCAGAGAGACAGACAGAGAGCCAGCCTTGCCTTGCCCGAGAGACAGGCAGACAGTGAGAAAGACACAGATTGGCAAGGCAAGGCTGGCTCTCTGACAGACAGAGAGAGAGAGAGAGAGAGAGAGAGCCAGCCTTGCCTTGCCTTAGAGAGAGAGACAGACAGCAACAGACATACAGATTGTCAAGGCAAGGCTGTCTCTCTGAGAGACAGAAAGACAGAGAGAGAGTGTCAGAGAGGCAGCCTTACTCTGCCTTAGAGAGAGAGAGAGACAGCAGACAGATTGAGAGTCTTAGAGCCAGCATGCCATGTGAGAGAGACAGAGAGAAAGCCTTGCCTTGCCAGAGAGACAGACAGAGAGCCATCCTTGCCTTGCCAGAGAGAGATACAGCCAGCGAGAGAGACACAGATTGGCAAGGCAATGCTGGCCCTCTGATAGACAAACAGACACAGAGAAAAAAGAGACAGAGAGCCAGCGTTGTCTTGCCTTAGAGACAGAGAGACAGACAGAGTGAGAGTCAGAGAGGTAGCCTTGCCTTGCCTTAGAGTGAGAGACAGACACAGAGTCAGAGACAGGGAGCCAGCCACACCTGGACAGAGAGAGAGACAGAGAGCCAGCCTTGCCTTGCCAGGGAGACAGACAGAGAGACAGTCATGCCTTGCCAGCCAGACAGATAGCGAGAGAGTTACAGATTCGCAAGGCAAACCTGGCTCTCTGAGAGAGAGACAGACAGAGAGAGAAGAGACAGAGAGCCAGGCTTGCGATGTCAGAGGGAGAGACAGAGAGACAGCCTTGCCTTGCCAGAGATAGAGACAAAGTGCCAGAATTGCCTTGCCAGAGAGAGAGAGAGAAAGAAAGACAGAGAGCCAGCTTTGCCTTGCCAGCCAGAAAGACAGACAGCAAAAGAGACACAGATTGGCAAGGCAAGGCTGGCTCTCTGAGAGACAGACAAAGAGAGAGGCAGAGAGCCAGCCTTGCGATGCCAGAGAGAGAGTCAGAGAGCCAGCCTTGCCTTACCAGAGCGAGAAAAAAATAGCGACAGAGACACAGATTTGCCAGGCAAGGCTGGCTCTCTGAGAGATAGACGAACACAGCGAGAGAGAGAGACAGAGTGCCAGCCTTGCTTTGACAGATATAGAGCCAGAGAGCCAGCCTTGCCTTGCCAGAGAGAGATACAGCCAGCGAGAGAGACACAGATTGGCAAGGCAATGCTGACCCTTTGATAGACAAACAGACAGAGAGAAAAAAGAGACAGAGAGCCAGCCTTGCCTTGCCAGGGAGAAAGAGAGACAGTCTTGCCTCACCAGCCAGACAGACAGATAGCGAGAGAGTCATAGATTCGCAAGGCAAACTTGGCTCTCTGAGAGACAGACAGACAGAGAGAGAAGAGACAAAGAGGCAGGCTTGCCATGTCAGAGGGAGAGACAGAGAGCCAGCCTTGCCTTGCCAGAGATAGAGACAAAGTGCCAGAATTGCCTTGCCAGAGAGAGAGAGAAAGAAAGGCAGAGAGCCAGCTTTGCCTTGCCAGCCAGAAAGACAGACAGCAAGAAAGACACAGAATGGCAAAGCAAGGCTGGCTCTCTGAGAGACAGACAAAGAGAGAGGCAGAGAGCCAGCCTTGCCTTGCCAGAGAGAGAGTCAGAGAGCCAGCCTTGCCTTACCAGAGCGAAGAAAAGATAGCGACAGAGGCACAGATTTGCAAGGCAAGGCTGGCTCTCTGAGAGACAGACAGACACAGCGAGTGAGAGACACAGAGTGCCAGCCTTGCTTTGACAGAGATAGAGCCAGAGAGCCAGCCTTGCTTTGCCAGAGACAAAAGGACAGGAAGAAAGACAGAGATTGGCAAGGCAAGGCAGGCTCTTGAGAGACAGACAGACAAAGAGACAGTGAGCTATCCTTGCCTTGCCAGAGAGACAGACAGTGGGAGAGACACAGATTGGCAAGGCAAGGCTCTCTCTCTGAGAGAAAGACAGATAGAGTTAGAGACAGAGAGAGAGCCAGCCTTGCCTTGTTAGCGAGAGAGAGTTAGAGAGCCAGCCTTGCCTTGCCAGAGATAGAAGCAGAGAGCCAACCTTGCCTCGCAAGATAGAAGGACAGCCAGCGGGAGAAGCAAAATGGCAAAGCAAGGCTGCCTCTCTAATTTACTGAAAGACAGCGAGATAGAGAGACACAGAGAGGCAGCCTTGCCTTGCCAGAGATAGAGACAAAGTGCCAGAATTGCCTTGCCAGAGAGAGAGAGAAAGAAAGGCAGAGAGCCAGCTTTGCCTTGCCAGCCAGAAAGACAGACAGCAAGAGAGACACAGAATGGCAAAGCAAGGCTGGCTCTCTGAGAGACAGACAAAGAGAGAGGCAGAGAGGCAGCCTTGCCATGCCAGAGAGAGAAAAAGATAGCGACAGAGACACAGATTTGCAAGGCAAGGCTGGCTCTCTTAGAGACAGACAGACACAGCGAGAGAGACAGACAGAGAGTGCCAGCCTTGCTTTGACAGAGATAGACCCAGAGAGCCAGCCTTACCTTGCCAGAGACAAAAAGACAGCAAGAAAGACACAGATTGGCAAGGCAAGGCAGGCTCTTGAGAGACAGACAGACAGACAGACAGTGAGCTAGCCTTGTCTTGCCAGAGAGACAGACAGCGGGAGAGACACAGATTGGCAAGGCAAGGCTCTCTCTCTGAGAGACAGACAGAGTTAGAGACAGAGAGAGAGCCAGCCTTGCCTTGTTAGCAAGAGAGAGTTAGAGAGCCAGCCTTGCCTTGCCGGAGATAGAAGCAGAGAGCCAACCTTGCCTCGCAAGATAGAAGGACAGCCAGCGGGAGAAACAGAATGGCAAAGCAAGGCTGCCTCTCTAATTTACTGAAAGACAGCGAGATAGAGAGACACAGAGAGGCAGCCTTGCCTTGCCAGATGTAGAGACAGAGAGGCAGCCTTGCCTTGCCCGAGAGACAGGCAGACAGTGAGAAAGACACAGATTAGCAAGGCAAGGCTGGCTCTCTGATAGACAGAGAGAGAGACAGAGAGAGAGAGAGAGAGAGAGAGAGAGAGAGAGAGAGAGAGAGAGAGAGAAATGAGCCAGCCTGGCCCTGCCTTAGAGAGAGAGAGACAGTCAGAGTCAGAGAGCCTGCCATGCCTTGCCAGATATAGAGACAGAGAGCCAGCCTTGCCTTGCTAGAGAAAGAGCGACGGACAGCAAAAGACACACAGATTGTCAAGGCAAGGCTGTCTCTCTGAGAGACAGAAAGACAGAGAGAGAGTCAGAGAGACAGCCTTGCCCTGCCTTAGAGAGACAGACACCAGACAGATTGAGAGTCTTAGAGACAGCATGCCATGAGTGAGAGATAGACAGAGAGAAAGCCTTGCCTTGCCAGAGAGACAGACAGAGAGCCAGCCTTGCCTTGCCAGAGAGAGAGACACAGATTGGCAAGGCAAAGCTGGCCCTCTGATAGACAAACAGAGAGAAAAAAAAGACAGAGAGCCAGCGTTGTCTTGCCTTAGAGACAGAGAGACAGACAGAATGAGAGTCAGAGAGTCAGCCTTGCCTTGCCAGAGAGAGAGAGACAGAGAGCCCGCCTTCCATTGCCAGAAAGAGAGAGACAGACAGTAAGAGAGACACAGATTTTCAAGGCAATGTGGGATCTCTGAGAGACAGACAGAAAAAGAGAGAGAGACAGAGTGCCAGCCTTGCTTTGACAGAGATAGAGCCAGAGAGCCAGCCTTGCCTTGCCAGAGACAAAAGAAGAGCAAGAAAGACACAGATTGGCAAGGCAAGGCAGGCTCTTGAGAAACAGACAGACAGAGAGACAGACAGAGAGACAGTGAGCTAGCCTTGCCTTGCCAGAGAGACAGACAGCGGGAGAGACACAGATTGGCAAGGCAAGGCTCTCTCTCTGAGAGTCAGAAAGATAGAGTTAGAGAGAGAGTGAGCCAGCCTTGCCTTGTTAGCAAGAGAGAGTTAGAGAGCCAGCCTTGCCTTGCCAGAGAGAGTCAGAGAGCCAGCCTTGCCTTGCCAGAGACAGAGACAAAGTGCCAGCCTTGCCTTGCCAGAGAGAGAGAGAAAGAAAGACAGAGAGCCAGCTTTGCCTTGCCAGCCAGAAAGACAGACAGCAAGAAAGACAAAGAATGGCAAAGCAAGGCTGGCTCTCTGAGAGACAGACAAAGAGAGAGGCAGAGAGCCAACCTTGCCTTGCCAGAGAGAGAGTCAGAGAGCCAGCCTTGCCTCGCAAGATAGAAGGACAGCCAGCGAGAGAAACAGAATGGCAAAGCAAGGCTGCCTTTCTGTTTTACTGAAAGACAGCGAGATAGAGAGACACAGAGAGGCAGCCTTACCTTGCCAGAGAGACAGACAGAGAGCCAGCCTTGCCTTGCCCGAGAGACAGGCAGACAGTGAGAAAGACACAGATTGGCAAGGCAAGGCTGGCTCTCTGACAGACAGAGAGAGAGAGAGACAGGGAGAGAGAGAGAGAGAGAGAGAGAGAGAGAGAGAGCCAGCCTTGCCTTGCCTTAGAGAGAGAGACAGACAGCAACAGACATACAGATTGTCAAGGCAAGGCTGTCTCTCTGAGAGACAGAAAGACAGAGAGAGAGTGTCAGAGAGGCAGCCTTACTCTGCCTTAGAGAGAGAGAGAGACAGCAGACAGATTGAGAGTCTTAGAGCCAGCATGCCATGTGAGAGAGACAGAGAGAAAGCCTTGCCTTGCCAGAGAGACAGACAGAGAGCCATCCTTGCCTTGCCAGAGAGAGATACAGCCAGCGAGAGAGACACAGATTGGCAAGGCAATGCTGGCCCTCTGATAGACAAACAGACACAGAGAAAAAAGAGACAGAGAGCCAGCGTTGTCTTGCCTTAGAGACAGAGAGACAGACAGAGTGAGAGTCAGAGAGGTAGCCTTGCCTTGCCTTAGAGTGAGAGACAGACACAGAGTCAGAGACAGGGAGCCAGCCATACCTGGACAGAGAGAGAGACAGAGAGAGAGACAGAGAGCCAGCCTTGCCTTGCCAGGGAGACAGACAGAGAGACAGTCATGCCTTGCCAGCCAGACAGATAGCGAGAGAGTTACAGATTCGCAAGGCAAACCTGGCTCTCTGAGAGACAGAGAGACAGAGAGAGAAGAGACAGAGAGCCAGGCTTGCGATGTCAGAGGGAGAGACAGAGAGACAGCCTTGCCTTGCCAGGGAGAGAGACAAAGTGCCAGAATTGCCTTGCCAGAGAGAGAGAGAGAAAGAAAGACAGAGAGCCAGCTTTGCCTTGCCAGCCAGAAAGACAGACAGCCAGAGAGACACAGAATGGCAAAGCAAGGCTGGCTCTCTGAGAGACAGACAAAGAGAGAGGCAGAGAGGCAGCCTTGCCATGCCAGAGAGAGAAAAAGATAGCGACAGAGACACAGATTTGCAAGGCAAGGCTGGCTCTCTGAGAGACAGACAGACACAGCGAGAGAGACAGACAGAGAGTGCCAGCCTTGCTTTGACAGAGATAGACCCAGAGAGCCAGCCTTACCTTGCCAGAGACAAAAAGACAGCAAGAAAGACACAGATTGGCAAGGCAAGGCAGGCTCTTGAGAGACAGACAGACAGACAGACAGTGAGCTAGCCTTGTCTTGCCAGAGAGACAGACAGCGGGAGAGACACAGATTGGCAAGGCAAGGCTCTCTCTCTGAGAGACAGACAGATAGAGTTAGAGACAGAGAGAGAGCCAGCCTTGCCTTGTTAGCAAGAGAGAGTTAGAGAGCCAGCCTTGCCTTGCCGGAGATAGAAGCAGAGAGCCAACCTTGCCTCGCAAGATAGAAGGACAGTCAGCGGGAGAAACAGAATGGCAAAGCAAGGCTGCCTCTCTAATTTACTGAAAGACAGCGAGATAGAGAGACACAGAGAGGCAGCCTTGCCTTGCCAGATGTAGAGACAGAGAGGCAGCCTTGCCTTGCCCGAGAGACAGGCAGACAGTGAGAAAGACACAGATTAGCAAGGCAAGGCTGGCTCTCTGATAGACAGAGAGAGAGACAGAGAGAGAGAGAGAGAGAGAGAGAGAGAGAGAGAGAGAGAGAAATGAGCCAGCCTGGCCCTGCCTTAGAGAGAGAGAGACAGTCAGAGTCAGAGAGCCTGCCATGCCTTGCCAGATATAGAGACAGAGAGCCAGCCTTGCCTTGCTAGAGAAAGAGCGACGGACAGCAAAAGACACACAGATTGTCAAGGCAAGGCTGTCTCTCTGAGAGACAGAAAGACAGAGAGAGAGTCAGAGAGACAGCCTTGCCCTGCCTTAGAGAGACAGACACCAGACAGATTGAGAGTCTTAGAGACAGCATGCCATGAGTGAGAGATAGACAGAGAGAAAGCCTTGCCTTGCCAGAGAGACAGACAGAGAGCCAGCCTTGCCTTGCCAGAGAGAGAGACACAGATTGGCAAGGCAAAGCTGGCCCTCTGATAGACAAACAGAGAGAAAAAAAAGACAGAGAGCCAGCGTTGTCTTGCCTTAGAGACAGAGAGACAGACAGAATGAGAGTCAGAGAGTCAGCCTTGCCTTGCCAGAGAGAGAGAGGACAGAGAGCCCGCCTTCCATTGCCAGAAAGAGAGAGACAGACAGTAAGAGAGACACAGATTTTCAAGGCAATGTGGGATCTCTGAGAGACAGACAGAAAAAGAGAGAGAGACAGAGTGCCAGCCTTGCTTTGACAGAGATAGAGCCAGAGAGCCAGCCTTGCCTTGCCAGAGACAAAAGAAGAGCAAGAAAGACACAGATTGGCAAGGCAAGGCAGGCTCTTGAGAAACAGACAGACAGAGAGACAGACAGAGAGACAGTGAGCTAGCCTTGCCTTGCCAGAGAGACAGACAGCGGGAGAGACACAGATTGGCAAGGCAAGGCTCTCTCTCTGAGAGTCAGAAAGATAGAGTTAGAGAGAGAGTGAGCCAGCCTGCCTTGTTAGCAAGAGAGAGTTAGAGAGCCAGCCTTGCCTTGCCAGAGAGAGTCAGAGAGCCAGCCTTGCCTTGCCAGAGATAGAGACAAAGTGCCAGCCTTGCCTTGCCAGAGAGAGAGAGAAAGAAAGACAGAGAGCCAGCTTTGCCTTGCCAGCCAGAAAGACAGACAGCAAGAAAGACAAAGAATGGCAAAGCAAGGCTGGCTCTCTGAGAGACAGACAAAGAGAGAGGCAGAGAGCCAACCTTGCCTTGCCTGAAGAGAGAGTCAGAGAGCCAGCCTTGCCTCGCAAGATAGAAGGACAGCCAGCGAGAGAAACAGAATGGCAAAGCAAGGCTGCCTTTCTGTTTTACTGAAAGACAGCGAGATAGAGAGACACAGAGAGGCAGCCTTACCTTGCCAGAGAGACAGACAGAGAGCCAGCCTTGCCTTGCCCGAGAGACAGGCAGACAGTGAGAAAGACACAGATTGGCAAGGCAAGGCTGGCTCTCTGACAGACAGAGAGAGAGAGAGAGAGAGAGAGAGCCAGCCTTGCCTTGCCTTAGAGAGAGAGACAGACAGCAACAGACATACAGATTGTCAAGGCAAGGCTGTCTCTCTGAGAGACAGAAAGACAGAGAGAGAGTGTCAGAGAGGCAGCCTTACTCTGCCTTAGAGAGAGAGAGAGACAGCAGACAGATTGAGAGTCTTAGAGCCAGCATGCCATGTGAGAGAGACAGAGAGAAAGCCTTGCCTTGCCAGAGAGACAGACAGAGAGCCATCCTTGCCTTGCCAGAGAGAGATACAGCCAGCGAGAGAGACACAGATTGGCAAGGCAATGCTGGCCCTCTGATAGACAAACAGACAGAGAGAAAAAAGAGACAGAGAGCCAGCGTTGTCTTGCCTTAGAGACAGAGAGACAGACAGAGTGAGAGTCAGAGAGGTAGCCTTGCCTTGCCTTAGAGTGAGAGACAGACACAGAGTCAGAGACAGGGAGCCAGCCATACCTGGACAGAGAGAGAGACAGAGAGAGAGACAGAGAGCCAGCCTTGCCTTGCCAGGGAGACAGACAGAGAGACAGTCATGCCTTGCCAGCCAGACAGATAGCGAGAGAGTTACAGATTCGCAAGGCAAACCTGGCTCTCTGAGAGACAGAGAGACAGAGAGAGAAGAGACAGAGAGCCAGGCTTGCGATGTCAGAGGGAGAGACAGAGAGACAGCCTTGCCTTGCCAGAGATAGAGACAAAGTGCCAGAATTGCCTTGCCAGAGAGAGAGAGAGAAAGAAAGACAGAGAGCCAGCTTTGCCTTGCCAGCCAGAAAGACAGACAGCAAAAGAGACACAGATTGGCAAGGCAAGGCTGGCTCTCTGAGAGACAGACAAAGAGAGAGGCAGAGAGCCAGCCTTGCGATGCCAGAGAGAGAGTCAGAGAGCCAGCCTTGCCTTACCAGAGCGAGAAAAAAATAGCGACAGAGACACAGATTTGCCAGGCAAGGCTGGCTCTCTGAGAGACAGACAGACACAGCAAGAGAGACAGACAGAGAGTGCCAGCCTTGCTTTGACAGATATAGAGCCAGAGAGCCAGCCTTGCCTTGCCAGAGAGAGATACAGCCAGCGAGAGAGACACAGATTGGCAAGGCAATGCTGACCCTTTGATAGACAAACAGACAGAGAGAAAAAAGAGACAGAGAGCCAGCCTTGCCTTGCCAGGGAGAAAGAGAGACAGTCTTGCCTCGCCAGCCAGACAGACAGATAGCGAGAGAGTCATAGATTCGCAAGGCAAAGCTGGCTCTCTGAGAGACAGACAGACAGAGAGAGAAGAGACAAAGAGGCAGGCTTGCCATGTCAGAGGGAGAGACAGAGAGCCAGCCTTGCCTTGCCAGAGATAGAGACAAAGTGCCAGAATTGCCTTGCCAGAGAGAGAGAGAAAGAAAGGCAGAGAGCCAGCATTGCCTTGCCAGCCAGAAAGACAGACAGCAAGAAAGACAAAGAATGCAAAGCAAGGCTGGCTCTCTGAGAGACAGACAAAGAGAGAGGCAGAGAGCCAGCCTTGCCTTGCCAGAGAGAGAGTCAGAGAGCCAGCCTTGCCTTACCAGAGCGAAGAAAAGATAGCGACAGAGGCACAGATTTGCAAGGCAAGGCTGGCTCTCTGAGAGACAGACAGACACAGCGAGTGAGAGACACAGAGTGCCAGCCTTGCTTTGACAGAGATAGAGCCAGAGAGCCAGCCTTGCTTTGCCAGAGACAAAAGGACAGGAAGAAAGACAGAGATTGGCAAGGCAAGGCAGGCTCTTGAGAGACAGACAGACAAAGAGACAGTGAGCTATCCTTGCCTTGCCAGAGAGACAGACAGTGGGAGAGACACAGATTGGCAAGGCAAGGCTCTCTCTCTGAGAGAAAGACAGATAGAGTTAGAGACAGAGAGAGAGCCAGCCTTGCCTTGTTAGCGAGAGAGAGTTAGAGAGCCAGCCTTGCCTTGCCGGAGATAGAAGCAGAGAGCCAACCTTGCCTCGCAAGATAGAAGGACAGCCAGCGGGAGAAACAGAATGGCAAAGCAAGGCTGCCTCTCTAATTTACTGAAAGACAGCGAGATAGAGAGACACAGAGAGGCAGCCTTGCCTTGCCAGAGATAGAGACAAAGTGCCAGAATTGCCTTGCCAGAGAGAGAGAGAAAGAAAGACAGAGAGCCAGCTTTGCCTTGCCAGCCAGAAAGACAGACAGCCAGAGAGACACAGAATGGCAAAGCAAGGCTGGCTCTCTGAGAGACAGACAAAGAGAGAGGCAGAGAGGCAGCCTTGCCATGCCAAGAGAGAGAAAAAGATAGCGACAGAGACACAGATTTGCAAGGCAAGGCTGGCTCTCTGAGAGACAGACAGACACAGCGAGAGAGACAGACAGAGAGTGCCAGCCTTGCTTTGACAGAGATAGACCCAGAGAGCCAGCCTTACCTTGCCAGAGACAAAAAGACAGCAAGAAAGACACAGATTGGCAAGGCAAGGCAGGCTCTTGAGAGACAGACAGACAGACAGACAGTGAGCTAGCCTTGTCTTGCCAGAGAGACAGACAGCGGGAGAGACACAGATTGGCAAGGCAAGGCTCTCTCTCTGAGAGAAAGACAGATAGAGTTAGAGACAGAGAGAGAGCCAGCCTTGCCTTGTTAGCAAGAGAGAGTTAGAGAGCCAGCCTTGCCTTGCCGGAGATAGAAGCAGAGAGCCAACCTTGCCTCGCAAGATAGAAGGACAGCCAGCGGGAGAAACAGAATGGCAAAGCAAGGCTGCCTCTCTAATTTACTGAAAGACAGCGAGATAGAGAGACACAGAGAGGCAGCCTTGCCTTGCCAGATGTAGAGACAGAGAGGCAGCCTTGCCTTGCCCGAGAGACAGGCAGACAGTGAGAAAGACACAGATTAGCAAGGCAAGGCTGGCTCTCTGATAGACAGAGAGAGAGACAGAGAGAGAGAGAGAGAGAGAGAGAGAGAGAGAGAGAGAGAGAGAGATAGAGAGAGAGAGAGAAATGAGCCAGCCTGGCCCTGCCTTAGAGAGAGAGAAAGACAGTCAGAGTCAGAGAGCCTGCCATGCCTTGCCAGATATAGAGACAGAGAGCCAGCCTTGCCTTGCTAGAGAAAGAGCGACGGACAGCAAAAGACACACAGATTGTCAAGGCAAGGCTGTCTCTCTGAGAGACAGAAAGACAGAGAGAGAGTCAGAGAGACAGCCTTGCCCTGCCTTAGAGAGACAGACACCAGACAGATTGAGAGTCTTAGAGACAGCATGCCATGAGTGAGAGATAGACAGAGAGAAAGCCTTGCCTTGCCAGAGAGACAGACAGAGAGCCAGCCTTGCCTTGCCAGAGAGAGAGACACAGATTGGCAAGGCAAAGCTGGCCCTCTGATAGACAAACAGAGAGAAAAAAAAGACAGAGAGCCAGCGTTGTCTTGCCTTAGAGACAGAGAGACAGACAGAATGAGAGTCAGAGAGTCAGCCTTGCCTTGCCAGAGAGAGAGACAGAGAGCCCGCCTTCCATTGCCAGAAAGAGAGAGACAGACAGTAAGAGAGACACAGATTTTCAAGGCAATGTGGGATCTCTGAGAGACAGACAGAAAAAGAGAGAGAGACAGAGTGCCAGCCTTGCTTTGACAGAGATAGAGCCAGAGAGCCAGCCTTGCCTTGCCAGAGACAAAAGAAGAGCAAGAAAGACACAGATTGGCAAGGCAAGGCAGGCTCTTGAGAAACAGACAGACAGAGAGACAGACAGAGAGACAGTGAGCTAGCCTTGCCTTGCCAGAGAGACAGACAGCGGGAGAGACACAGATTGGCAAGGCAAGGCTCTCTCTCTGAGAGTCAGAAAGATAGAGTTAGAGAGAGAGTGAGCCAGCCTTGCCTTGTTAGCGAGAGAGAGTTAGAGAGCCAGCCTTGCCCTTGCCAGAGAGAGTCAGAGAGCCAGCCTTGCCGTGCCAGAGATAGAGACAAAGTGCCAGCCTTGCCTTGCCAGAGAGAGAGAGAAAGAAAGACAGAGAGCCAGCTTTGCCTTGCCAGCCAGAAAGACAGACAGCAAGAAAGACAAAGAATGGCAAAGCAAGGCTGGCTCTCTGAGAGACAGACAAAGAGAGAGGCAGAGAGCCAGCCTTGCCTTGCCAGAGAGAGAGTCAGAGAGCCAGCCTTGCCTCGCAAGATAGAAGGACAGCCAGCGAGAGAAACAGAATGGCAAAGCAAGGCTGCCTTTCTGTTTTACTGAAAGACAGCGAGATAGAGAGACACAGAGAGGCAGCCTTTCCTTGCCAGATATAGAGACAGAGAGCCAGCCTTGCCTTGCCCGAGAGACAGGCAGACAGTGAGAAAGACACAGATTGGCAAGGCAAGCCTGGCTCTCTGACAGACAGAGAGAGAGAGAGACAGAGAGAGAGAGAGAGAGAGAGAGAGAGAGAGAGCCAGCCTTGCCTTGCCTTAGAGAGAGAGACAGACAGCAACAGACACACAGATTGTCAAGGCAAGGCTGTCTCTCTGAGAGACAGAAAGACAGAGAGAGAGAGTGTCAGAGAGGCAGCCTTACTCTGCCTTAGAGAGAGAGAGAGACAGCAGACAGATTGAGAGTCTTAGAGCCAGCATGCCATGTGAGAGAGACAGAGAGAAAGCCTTGCCTTGCCAGAGAGACAGACAGAGAGCCATCCTTGCCTTGCCAGAGAGAGATACAGCCAGCGAGAGAGACACAGATTGGCAAGGCAATGCTGGCCCTCTGATAGACAAACAGACAGAGAGAAAAAAGAGACAGAGAGCCAGCGTTGTCTTGCCTTAGAGACAGAGAGACAGACAGAGTGAGAGTCAGAGAGGTAGCCTTGCCTTGCCTTAGAGTGAGAGACAGACACAGAGTCAGAGACAGGAAGCCAGCCATACCTGGACAGAGAGAGAGACAGAGAGCCAGCCTTGCCTTGCCAGGGAGACAGACAGAGAGACAGTCATGCCTTGCCAGCCAGACAGATAGCGAGAGAGTTACAGATTCGCAAGGCAAACCTGGCTCTCTGAGAGACAGAGAGACAGAGAGAGAAGAGACAGAGAGCCAGGCTTGCGATGTCAGAGGGAGAGACAGAGAGACAGCCTTGCCTTGCCAGAGATAGAGACAAAGTGCCAGAATTGCCTTGCCAGAGAGAGAGAGAGAAGAAAAAGAGAGCCAGCTTTGCCTTGCCAGCCAGAAAGACAGACAGCAAAAGAGACACAGATCTGGCAAGGCAAGGCTGGCTCTTGAGAGACAGACAAAGAGAGAGGCAGAGAGCCAGCCTTGCCTTACCAGAGCGAGAAAAAAATAGCGACAGAGACACAGATTTGCCAGGCAAGGCTGGCTCTCTGAGAGATAGACGAACACAGCGAGAGAGAGAGACAGAGTGCCAGCCTTGCTTTGACAGATATAGAGCCAGAGAGCCAGCCTTGCCTTGCCAGAGAGAGATACAGCCAGCGAGAGAGACACAGATTGGCAAGGCAATGCTGACCCTTTGATAGACAAACAGACAGAGAGAAAAAAGAGACAGAGAGCCAGCCTTGCCTTTCCAGGGAGAAAGAGAGACAGTCTTGCCTCGCAGCCAGACAGACAGATAGCGAGAGAGTCATAGATTCGCAAGGCAAAGCTGGCTCTCTGAGAGACAGACAGACAGAGAGAGAAGAGACAAAGAGGCAGGCTTGCCATGTCAGAGGGAGAGACAGAGAGCCAGCCTTGCCTTGCCAGAGATAGAGACAAAGTGCCAGCCTTGCCTTGCCAGAGAGAGAGAGAAAGAAAGACAGAGAGCCAGCTTTGCCTTGCCAGCCAGAAAGACAGACAGCAAGAAAGACACAGAATGGCAAAGCAAGGCTGGCTCTCTGAGAGACAGACAAAGAGAGAGGCAGAGAGCCAGCCTTGCCTTGCCAGAGAGAGAGTCAGAGAGCCAGCCTTGCCTCGCAAGATAGAAGGACAGCCAGCGAGAGAAACAGAATGGCAAAGCAAGGCTGCCTTTCTGTTTTACTGAAAGACAGCGAGATAGAAAGACACAGAGAGGCAGCCTTACCCTTGCCAGAGAGACAGACAGAGAGCCAGCCTTGCCTTGCCCGAGAGACAGGCAGACAGTGAGAAAGACACAGATTGGCAAGGCAAGGCTGGCTCTCTGACAGACAGAGAGAGAGAGAGACAGAGAGAGAGAGAGAGAGAGAGAGAGAGAGAGAGCCAGCCTTGCCTTGCCTTAGAGAGAGAGACAGACAGCAACAAACATACAGATTGTCAAGGCAAGGCTGTCTCTCTGAGAGACAGAAAGACAGAGAGAGAGTGTCAGAGAGGCAGCCTTACTCTGCCTTAGAGAGAGAGAGAGACAGCAGACAGATTGAGAGTCTTAGAGCCAGCATGCCATGTGAGAGAGACAGAGAGAAAGCCTTACCTTGCCAGATATAGAGACAGAGAGCCAGCCTTGCCTTGCCAGACAGAAGGACAGCGAGAGAGACACAGATTGGCAAGGCAAGGCTGGCTCTCTGATAGACAGAGAGCGAGAGCGAGAGCGAGAGCGAGAGAGAGAGAGAGAGAGAGGGAATGAGCCAGCCTGGCCTTGCCTTAGAGAGAGAAAGTCAGACAGAGTCAGAGTCATAGAGCCAGCCTTGCCTTGCCAGATATAGAGACAGAGAGCCAGCCTTGCCTTGCTAGAGAAAGAGCGACAGACAGCAACAGACACACAGATTGTCAAGGCAAGGCTGTCTCTCTGAGAGACAGAAAGACAGAGAGAGAGTCAGAAAGGCAGCCTTGCTCTGCCTTAGAGAGAGAGAGAGTCAGCAGACAGATTGAGAGTCTTAGAGCAAGCATGCCATGTGAGACAGACAGAGAGAAAGCCTTGCCTTGCCAGAGAGACAGACAGAGAGCCAGCCTTGCCTTGCCAGAGAGAGATACAGCCAGCGAGAGAGACACAGATTGGCAAGGCAATGCTGGCCCTCTGATAGACAAACAGACAGAGAGAAAAAAGAGACAGAGAGCCAGCGTTGTCTTGCCTTAGAGACAGAGAGACAGACAGAGTGAGAGTCAGAGAGGTAGCCTTGCCTTGCCTTAGAGTGAGAGACAGACATAGAGTCAGAGACAGGGAGCCAGCCATACCTGGACAGAGAGAGAGACAGAGAGCCAGCCTTGCCTTGCCAGGGAGACAGACAGAGAGACAGTCTTGCCTTGCCAGCCAGACAGATAGCGAGAGAGTTACAGATTCGCAAGACAAACCTGGCTCTCTGAGAGACAGAGAGACAGAGAGAGAAGAGACAGAGAGCCAGGCTTGCGATGTCAGAGGGGAGAGACAGAGAGACAGCCTTGCCTTGCCAGGGAGAGAGACAAAGTGCCAGAATTGCCTTGCCAGAGAGAGAGAGAGAAAGAAAGACAGAGAGCCAGCTTTGCCTTGCCAGCCAGAAAGACAGACAGCAAAAGAGACACAGATTGGCAAGGCAAGGCTGGCTCTCTGAGAGACAGACAAAGAGAGAGGCAGAGAGCCAGCCTTGCGATGCCAGAGAGAGAGTCACAGAGCCAGCCTTGCCTTGCCAGGGAGAAAGAGAGACAGTCTTGCCTCGCCAGCCAGACAGAGAGATAGCGAGAGTGTCATAGATTCGCAAGGCAAAGCTGGCTCTCTGAGAGACAGACAGACAGAGAGAGAAGAGACAAAGAGGCAGGCTTGCCATGTCAGAGGGAGAGACAGAGAGCCAGCTTTGCCTTGCCAGAGACAGAGGACAAAGTGCCAGAATTGCCTTGCCAGAGAGAGAGAGAAAGAAAGGCAGAGAGCCAGCCTTGCCTTGCCAGAGAAAGAGTCAGAGAGCCAGCCTTGCCTTACCAGAGCGAAGAAAAGATAGCGACAGAGGCACAGATTTGCAAGGCAAGGCTGGCTCTCTGAGAGACAGACAGACACAGCGAGTGAGAGACACAGAGTGCCAGCCTTGCTTTGACAGAGATAGAGCCAGAGAGCCAGCCTTGCTTTGCCAGAGACAAAAGGACAGGAAGAAAGACAGAGATTGGCAAGGCAAGGCAGGCTCTTGAGAGACAGACAGACAGAGAGACAGTGAGCTATCCTTGCCTTGCCAGAGAGACAGACAGTGGGAGAGACACAGATTGGCAAGGCAAGGCTCTCTCTCTGAGAGAAAGACAGATAGAGACAGAGAGAGAGCCAGCCTTGCCTTGTTAGCGAGAGAGAGTTAGAGAGCCAGCCTTGCCTTGCCAGAGATAGAAGCAGAGAGCCAACCTTGCCTCGCAAGAGAGAAGGACAGCCAGCGAGAGAAGCAAAATGGCAAAGCAAGGCTGCCTCTCTAATTTACTGAAAGACAGCGAGATAGAGAGACACAGAGAGGCAGCCTTGCCTTGCCAGAGATAGAGACAAAGTGCCAGAATTGCCTTGCCAGAGAGAGAGAGAAAGAAACACAGGGAGCCAGCTTTGCCTTGCCAGCCAGAAAGACAGACAGCAAGAGAGACACAGAATGGCAAAGCAAGGCTGGCTCTCTGAGAGACAGACAAAGAGAGAGGCAGAGAGGCAGCCTTGCCATGCCAGAGAGAGAAAAAGATAGCGACAGAGACACAGATTTGCAAGGCAAGGCTGGCTCTCTGAGGAGACAGACAGACACAGCGAGAGAGACAGACAGAGAGTGCCAGCCTTGCTTTGACAGAGATAGACCAGAGAGCCAGCCTTACCTTGCCAGAGACAAAAAGACAGCAAGAAAGACACAGATTGGCAAGGCAAGGCAGGCTTTTGAGAGACAGACAGACAGACAGACAGTGAGCTAGCCTTGTCTTACCAGAGAGACAGACAGCGGGAGAGACACAAATTGGCAAGGCAAGGCTCTCTCTCTGAGAGACAGACAGATAGAGTTAGAGACAGAGAGAGAGCCAGCCTTGCCTTGTTAGCAAGAGAGAGTTAGAGAGCCAGCCTTGCCTTGCCGGAGATAGAAGCAGAGAGCCAACCTTGCCTCGCAAGATAGAAGGACAGGCCAGCGGGAGAAACAGAATGGCAAAGCAAGGCTGCCTCTCTAATTTACTGAAAGACAGCGAGATAGAGAGACACAGAGAGGCAGCCTTGCCTTGCCAGATGTACAGAGAGGCAGCCTTGCCCGAGAGACAGGCAGACAGTGAGAAAGACACAGATTAGCAAGGCAAGGCTGGCTCTCTGATAGACAGAGAGAGAGACAGAGAGAGAGAGACAAGAAGAGAGAGAGAGAGAGAGGAGAGAGAGAGAGAGAGAAATGAGCCAGCCTGGCCCTGCCTTAGAGAGAGAGAGACAGTCAGAGTCAGAGAGCCTGCCATGCCTTGCCAGATATAGAGACAGAGAGCCAGCCTTGCCTTGCTAGAGAAAGAGCGACGGACAGCAAAAGACACACAGATTGTCAAGGCAAGGCTGTCTCTCTGAGAGACAGAAAGACAGAGAGAGAGTCAGAGAGACAGCCTTGCCCTGCCTTAGAGAGACAGACACCAGACAGATTGAGAGTCTTAGAGACAGCATGCCATGAGTGAGAGATAGACAGAGAGAAAGCCTTGCCTTGCCAGAGAGACAGACAGAGAGCCAGCCTTGCCTTGCCAGGGAGAGAGACACAGATTGGCAAGGCAAAGCTGGCCCTCTGATAGACAAACAGAGAGAAAAAAAAGACAGAGAGCCAGCGTTGTCTTGCCTTAGAGACAGAGAGACAGACAGAATGAGAGTCAGAGAGTCAGCCTTGCCTTGCCAGAGAGAGAGACAGAGAGCCCGCCTTCCATTGCCAGAAAGAGAGAGACAGACAGTAAGAGAGACACAGATTTTCAAGGCAATGTGGGATCTCTGAGAGACAGACAGAAAAGAGAGAGAGACAGAGTGCCAGCCTTGCTTTGACAGAGATAGAGCAGAGAGCCAGCCTTGCCTTGCCAGAGACAAAAGAAGAGCAAGAAAGACACAGATTGGCAAGGCAAGGCAGGCTCTTGAGAAACAGACAGACAGAGAGACAGACAGAGAGACAGTGAGCTTAGCCTATGCCTTGCCAGAGAGACAGACAGCGGGAGAGACACAGATTGGCAAGGCAAGGCTCTCTCTCTGAGAGTCAGAAAGATAGAGTTAGAGAGAGAGTGAGCCAGCCTTGCCTTGTTAGCGAGAGAGAGTTAGAGAGCCAGCCTTGCCTTGCCAGAGAGAGTCAGAGAGCCAGCCTTGCCTTGCCAGAGATAGAGACAAAGTGCCAGCCTTGCCTTGCCAGAGAGAGAGAGAAAGAAAGACAGAGAGCCAGCTTTGCCTTGCCAGCCAGAAAGACAGACAGCAAGAAAGACAAAGAATGGCAAAGCAAGGCTGGCTCTCTGAGAGACAGACAAAGAGAGAGGCAGAGAGCCAGCCTTGCCTTGCCAGAGAGAGAGTCAGAGAGCCAGCCTTGCCTCGCAAGATAGAAGGACAGCCAGTGAGAGAAACAGAATGGCAAAGCAAGGCTGCCTTTCTGTTTTACTGAAAGACAGCGAGATAGAGAGACACAGAGAGGCAGCCTTGCCTTGCCAGAGAGACAGACAGAGAGCCAGCCTTGCCTTGCCCGAGAGACAGGCAGACAGTGAGAAAGACACAGACTGGCAAGGCAAGGCTGGCTCTCTGACAGACAGAGAGAGAGAGAGACAGAGAGAGAGAGAGAGAGAGAGAGAGAGAGAGAGAGAGCCAGCCTTGCCTTGCCTTAGAGAGAGAGACAGACAGCAACAGACACACAGATTGTCAAGGCAAGGCTGTCTCTCTGAGAGACAGAAAGACAGAGAGAGAGAGTGTCAGAGAGGCAGCCTTACTCTGCCTTAGAGAGAGAGAGAGACAGCAGACAGATTGAGAGTCTTAGAGCCAGCATGCCATGTGAGAGAGACAGAGAGAAAGCCTTGCCTTGCCAGAGAGACAGACAGAGAGCCATCCTTGACTTGCCAGAGAGAGATACAGCCAGCAAGAGAGACAAAGAATGGCAAGGCAATGCTGGCCCTCTGATAGACAAACAGACAGAGAGAAAAAAGAGACAGAGAGCCAGCGTTGTCTTGCCTTAGAGACAGAGAGACAGACAGAGTGAGAGTCAGAGAGGTAGCCTTGCCTTGCCTTAGAGTGAGAGACAGACACAGAGTCAGAGACAGGAAGCCAGCCATACCTGGACAGAGAGAGAGACAGAGAGCCAGCCTTGCCTTGCCAGGGAGACAGACAGAGAGACAGTCATGCCTTGCCAGCCAGACAGATAGCGAGAGAGTTACAGATTCGCAAGGCAAACCTGGCTCTCTGAGAGACAGAGAGACAGAGAGAGAAGAGACAGAGAGCCAGGCTTGCGATGTCAGAGGGAGAGACAGAGAGACAGCCTTGCCTTGCCAGAGATAGAGACAAAGTGCCAGAATTGCCTTGCCAGAGAGAGAGAGAGAAAGAAAGAGAGCCAGCTTTGCCTTGCCAGCCAGAAAGACAGACAGCAAAAGAGACACAGATTGGCAAGGCAAGGCTGGCTCTCTGAGAGACAGACAAAGAGAGAGGCAGAGAGCCAGCCTTGCCTTACCAGAGCGAGAAAAAAATAGCGACAGAGACACAGATTTGCCAGGCAAGGCTGGCTCTCTGAGAGATAGACGAACACAGCGAGAGAGAGAGACAGAGTGCCAGCCTTGCTTTGACAGATATAGAGCCAGAGAGCCAGCCTTGCCTTGCCAGAGAGAGATACAGCCAGCGAGAGAGACACAGATTGGCAAGGCAATGCTGACCCTTTGATAGACAAACAGACAGAGAGAAAAAAGAGACAGAGAGCCAGCCTTGCCTTTCCAGGGAGAAAGAGAGACAGTCTTGCCTCGCCAGCCAGACAGACAGATAGCGAGAGAGTCATAGATTCGCAAGGCAAAGCTGGCTCTCTGAGAGACAGACAGACAGAGAGAGAAGAGACAAAGAGGCAGGCTTGCCATGTCAGAGGGAGAGACAGAGAGCCAGCCTTGCCTTGCCAGAGATAGAGACAAAGTGCCAGCCTTGCCTTGCCAGAGAGAGAGAGAAAGAAAGACAGAGAGCCAGCTTTGCCTTGCCAGCCAGAAAGACAGACAGCAAGAAAGACACAGAATGGCAAAGCAAGGCTGGCTCTCTGAGAGACAGACAAAGAGAGAGGCAGAGAGCCAGCCTTGCCTTGCCAGAGAGAGAGTCAGAGAGCCAGCCTTGCCTCGCAAGATAGAAGGACAGCCAGCGAGAGAAACAGAATGGCAAAGCAAGGCTGCCTTTCTGTTTTACTGAAAGACAGCGAGATAGAGAGACACAGAGAGGCAGCCTTACCTTGCCAGAGAGACAGACAGAGAGCCAGCCTTGCCTTGCCCGAGAGACAGGCAGACAGTGAGAAAGACACAGATTGGCAAGGCAAGGCTGGCTCTCTGACAGACAGAGAGAGAGAGAGAGACAGAGAGAGAGAGAGAGAGAGAGAGAGAGAGAGAGAGCCAGCCTTGCCTTGCCTTAGAGAGAGAGACAGACAGCAACAAACATACAGATTGTCAAGGCAAGGCTGTCTCTCTGAGAGACAGAAAGACAGAGAGAGAGTGTCAGAGAGGCAGCCTTACTCTGCCTTAGAGAGAGAGAGAGACAGCAGACAGATTGAGAGTCTTAGAGCCAGCATGCCATGTGAGAGAGACAGAGAGAAAGCCTTGCCTTGCCAGATATAGAGACAGAGAGCCAGCCTTGCCTTGCCAGACAGAAGGACAGCGAGAGAGACACAGATTGGCAAGGCAAGGCTGGCTCTCTGATAGACAGAGAGCGAGAGCGAGAGCGAGAGCGAGAGAGAGAGATAGAGAGAGGGAAATGAGCCAGCCTGGCCTTGCCTTAGAGAGAGAAAGTCAGACAGAGTCAGAGTCATAGAGCCAGCCTTGCCTTGCCAGATATAGAGACAGAGAGCCAGCCTTGCCTTGCTAGAGAAAGAGCGACAGACAGCAACAGACACACAGATTGTCAAGGCAAGGCTGTCTCTCTGAGAGACAGAAAGACAGAGAGAGAGTCAGAAAGGCAGCCTTGCTCTGCCTTAGAGAGAGAGAGAGTCAGCAGACAGATTGAGAGTCTTAGAGCAAGCATGCCATGTGAGACAGACAGAGAGAAAGCCTTGCCTTGCCAGAGAGACAGACAGAGAGCCAGCCTTGCCTTGCCAGAGAGAGATACAGCCAGCGAGAGAGACACAGATTGGCAAGGCAATGCTGGCCCTCTGATAGACAAACAGACAGAGAGAAAAAAGAGACAGAGAGCCAGCGTTGTCTTGCCTTAGAGACAGAGAGACAGACAGAGTGAGAGTCAGAGAGGTAGCCTTGCCTTGCCTTAGAGTGAGAGACAGACATAGAGTCAGAGACAGGGAGCCAGCCATACCTGGACAGAGAGAGAGAGACAGAGAGCCAGCCTTGCCTTGCCAGGGAGACAGACAGAGAGACAGTCTTGCCTTGCCAGCCAGACAGATAGCGAGAGAGTTACAGATTCGCAAGACAAACCTGGCTCTCTGAGAGACAGAGAGACAGAGAGAGAAGAGACAGAGAGCCAGGCTTGCGATGTCAGAGGGAGAGACAGAGAGACAGCCTTGCCTTGCCAGGGAGAGAGACAAAGTGCCAGAATTGCCTTGCCAGAGAGAGAGAGAGAAAGAAAGACAGAGAGCCAGCTTTGCCTTGCCAGCCAGAAAGACAGACAGCAAAAGAGACACAGATTGGCAAGGCAAGGCTGGCTCTCTGAGAGACAGACAAAGAGAGAGGCAGAGAGCCAGCCTTGCGATGCCAGAGAGAGAGTCACAGAGCCAGCCTTGCCTTGCCAGGGAGAAAGAGAGACAGTCTTGCCTCGCCAGCCAGACAGACAGATAGCGAGAGTGTCATAGATTCGCAAGGCAAAGCTGGCTCTCTGAGAGACAGACAGACAGAGAGAGAAGAGACAAAGAGGCAGGCTTGCCATGTCAGAGGGAGAGACAGAGAGCCAGCTTTGCCTTGCCAGAGACAGAGACAAAGTGCCAGAATTGCCTTGCCAGAGAGAGAGAGAAAGAAAGGCAGAGAGCCAGCCTTGCCTTGCCAGAGAAAGAGTCAGAGAGCCAGCCTTGCCTTACCAGAGCGAAGAAAAGATAGCGACAGAGGCACAGATTTGCAAGGCAAGGCTGGCTCTCTGAGAGACAGACAGACACAGCGAGTGAGAGACACAGAGTGCCAGCCTTGCTTTGACAGAGATAGAGCCAGAGAGCCAGCCTTGCTTTGCCAGAGACAAAAGGACAGGAAGAAAGACAGAGATTGGCAAGGCAAGGCAGGCTCTTGAGAGACAGACAGACAGAGAGACAGTGAGCTATCCTTGCCTTGCCAGAGAGACAGACAGTGGGAGAGACACAGATTGGCAAGGCAAGGCTCTCTCTCTGAGAGAAAGACAGATAGAGACAGAGAGAGAGCCAGCCTTGCCTTGTTAGCGAGAGAGAGTTAGAGAGCCAGCCTTGCCTTGCCAGAGATAGAAGCAGAGAGCCAACCTTGCCTCGCAAGAGAGAAGGACAGCCAGCGAGAGAAGCAAAATGGCAAAGCAAGGCTGCCTCTCTAATTTACTGAAAGACAGCGAGATAGAGAGACACAGAGAGGCAGCCTTGCCTTGCCAGAGATAGAGACAAAGTGCCAGAATTGCCTTGCCAGAGAGAGAGAGAAAGAAACACAGAGAGCCAGCTTTGCCTTGCCAGCCAGAAAGACAGACAGCAAGAGAGACACAGAATGGCAAAGCAAGGCTGGCTCTCTGAGAGACAGACAAAGAGAGAGGCAGAGAGGCAGCCTTGCCATGCCAGAGAGAGAAAAAGATAGCGACAGAGACACAGATTTGCAAGGCAAGGCTGGCTCTCTGAGAGACAGACAGACACAGCGAGAGAGACAGACAGAGAGTGCCAGCCTTGCTTTGACAGAGATAGACCCAGAGAGCCAGCCTTACCTTGCCAGAGACAAAAAGACAGCAAGAAAGACACAGATTGGCAAGGCAAGGCAGGCTTTTGAGAGACAGACAGACAGACAGACAGTGAGCTAGCCTTGTCTTACCAGAGAGACAGACAGCGGGAGAGACACAAATTGGCAAGGCAAGGCTCTCTCTCTGAGAGACAGACAGATAGAGTTAGAGACAGAGAGAGAGCCAGCCTTGCCTTGTTAGCAAGAGAGAGTTAGAGAGCCAGCCTTGCCTTGCCGGAGATAGAAGCAGAGAGCCAACCTTGCCTCGCAAGATAGAAGGACAGCCAGCGGGAGAAACAGAATGGCAAAGCAAGGCTGCCTCTCTAATTTACTGAAAGACAGCGAGATAGAGAGACACAGAGAGGCAGCCTTGCCTTGCCAGATGTACAGAGAGGCAGCCTTGCCTTGCCCGAGAGACAGGCAGACAGTGAGAAAGACACAGATTAGCAAGGCAAGGCTGGCTCTCTGATAGACAGAGAGAGAGACAGAGAGAGAGAGAGAGAGAGAGAGAGAGAGAGAGAGAGAGAGAGAGAGAAATGAGCCAGCCTGGCCCTGCCTTAGAGAGAGAGAGACAGTCAGAGTCAGAGAGCCTGCCATGCCTTGCCAGATATAGAGACAGAGAGCCAGCCTTGCCTTGCTAGAGAAAGAGCGACGGACAGCAAAAGACACACAGATTGTCAAGGCAAGGCTGTCTCTCTGAGAGACAGAAAGACAGAGAGAGAGTCAGAGAGACAGCCTTGCCCTGCCTTAGAGAGACAGACACCAGACAGATTGAGAGTCTTAGAGACAGCATGCCATGAGTGAGAGATAGACAGAGAGAAAGCCTTGCCTTGCCAGAGAGACAGACAGAGAGCCAGCCTTGCCTTGCCAGGGAGAGAGACACAGATTGGCAAGGCAAAGCTGGCCCTCTGATAGACAAACAGAGAGAAAAAAAAGACAGAGAGCCAGCGTTGTCTTGCCTTAGAGACAGAGAGACAGACAGAATGAGAGTCAGAGAGTCAGCCTTGCCTTGCCAGAGAGAGAGACAGAGAGCCCGCCTTCCATTGCCAGAAAGAGAGAGACAGACAGTAAGAGAGACACAGATTTTCAAGGCAATGTGGGATCTCTGAGAGACAGACAGAAAAAGAGAGAGAGACAGAGTGCCAGCCTTGCTTTGACAGAGATAGAGCCAGAGAGCCAGCCTTGCCTTGCCAGAGACAAAAGAAGAGCAAGAAAGACACAGATTGGCAAGGCAAGGCAGGCTCTTGAGAAACAGACAGACAGAGAGACAGACAGAGAGACAGTGAGCTAGCCTTGCCTTGCCAGAGAGACAGACAGCGGGAGAGACACAGATTGGCAAGGCAAGGCTCTCTCTCTGAGAGTCAGAAAGATAGAGTTAGAGAGAGAGTGAGCCAGCCTTGCCTTGTTAGCGAGAGAGAGTTAGAGAGCCAGCCTTGCCTTGCCAGAGAGAGTCAGAGAGCCAGCCTTGCCTTGCCAGAGATAGAGACAAAGTGCCAGCCTTGCCTTGCCAGAGAGAGAGAGAAAGAAAGACAGAGAGCCAGCTTTGCCTTGCCAGCCAGAAAGACAGACAGCAAGAAAGACAAAGAATGGCAAAGCAAGGCTGGCTCTCTGAGAGACAGACAAAGAGAGAGGCAGAGAGCCAGCCTTGCCTTGCCAGAGAGAGAGTCAGAGAGCCAGCCTTGCCTCGCAAGATAGAAGGACAGCCAGTGAGAGAAACAGAATGGCAAAGCAAGGCTGCCTTTCTGTTTTACTGAAAGACAGCGAGATAGAGAGACACAGAGAGGCAGCCTTGCCTTGCCAGAGAGACAGACAGAGAGCCAGCCTTGCCTTGCCCGAGAGACAGGCAGACAGTGAGAAAGACACAGACTGGCAAGGCAAGGCTGGCTCTCTGACAGACAGAGAGAGAGAGAGACAGAGAGAGAGAGAGAGAGAGAGAGAGAGAGAGAGAGAGCCAGCCTTGCCTTGCCTTAGAGAGAGAGACAGACAGCAACAGACATACAGATTGTCAAGGCAAGGCTGTCTCTCTGAGAGACAGAAAGACAGAGAGAGAGTGTCAGAGAGGCAGCCTTACTCTGCCTTAGAGAGAGAGAGAGACAGCAGACAGATTGAGAGTCTTAGAGCCAGCATGCCATGTGAGAGAGACAGAGAGAAAGCCTTGCCTTGCCAGAGAGACAGACAGAGAGCCATCCTTGCCTTGCCAGAGAGAGATACAGCCAGCGAGAGAGACACAGATTGGCAAGGCAATGCTGGCCCTCTGATAGACAAACAGACAGAGAGAAAAAAGAGACAGAGAGCCAGCGTTGTCTTGCCTTAGAGACAGAGAGACAGACAGAGTGAGAGTCAGAGAGGTAGCCTTGCCTTGCCTTAGAGTGAGAGACAGACACAGAGTCAGAGACAGGGAGCCAGCCATACCTGGACAGAGAGAGAGACAGAGAGAGAGACAGAGAGCCAGCCTTGCCTTGCCAGGGAGACAGACAGAGAGACAGTCATGCCTTGCCAGCCAGACAGATAGCGAGAGAGTTACAGATTCGCAAGGCAAACCTGGCTCTCTGAGAGACAGAGAGACAGAGAGAGAAGAGACAGAGAGCCAGGCTTGCGATGTCAGAGGGAGAGACAGAGAGACAGCCTTGCCTTGCCAGAGATAGAGACAAAGTGCCAGAATTGCCTTGCCAGAGAGAGAGAGAGAAAGAAAGACAGAGAGCCAGCTTTGCCTTGCCAGCCAGAAAGACAGACAGCAAAAGAGACACAGATTGGCAAAGCAAGGCTGGCTCTCTGAGAGACAGACAAAGAGAGAGGCAGAGAGCCAGCCTTGCGATGCCAGAGAGAGAGTCAGAGAGCCAGCCTTGCCTTACCAGAGCGAGAAAAAAAATAGCGACAGAGACACAGATTTGCCAGGCAAGGCTGGCTCTCTGAGAGACAGACAGACACAGCAAGAGAGACAGACAGAGAGTGCCAGCCTTGCTTTGACAGATATAGAGCCAGAGAGCCAGCCTTGCCTTGCCAGAGAGAGATACAGCCAGCGAGAGAGACACAGATTGGCAAGGCAATGCTGACCCTTTGATAGACAAACAGACAGAGAGAAAAAAGAGATAGAGAGCCAGCCTTGCCTTTCCAGGGAGAAAGAGAGACAGTCTTGCCTCGCCAGCCAGACAGACAGATAGCGAGAGAGTCATAGATTCGCAAGGCAAAGCTGGCTCTCTGAGAGACAGACAGACAGAGAGAGAAGAGACAAAGAGGCAGGCTTGCCATGTCAGAGGGAGAGACAGAGAGCCAGCCTTGCCTTGCCAGAGATAGAGACAAAGTGCCAGAATTGCCTTGCCAGAGAGAGAGAGAAAGAAAGGCAGAGAGCCAGCATTGCCTTGCCAGCCAGAAAGACAGACAGCAAGAAAGACAAAGAATGGCAAAGCAAGGCTGGCTCTCTGAGAGACAGACAAAGAGAGAGGCAGAGAGCCAGCCTTGCCTTGCCAGAGAGAGAGTCAGAGAGCCAGCCTTGCCTTACCAGAGCAAAGAAAAGATAGCGACAGAGGCACAGATTTGCAAGGCAAGGCTGGCTCTCTGAGAGACAGACAGACACAGCGAGTGAGAGACACAGAGTGCCAGCCTTGCTTTGACAGAGATAGAGCCAGAGAGCCAGCCTTGCTTTGCCAGAGACAAAAGGACAGGAAGAAAGACAGAGATTGGCAAGGCAAGGCAGGCTCTTGAGAGACAGACAGACAAAGAGACAGTGAGCTATCCTTGCCTTGCCAGAGAGACAGACAGTGGGAGAGACACAGATTGGCAAGGCAAGGCTCTCTCTCTGAGAGAAAGACAGATAGAGTTAGAGACAGAGAGAGAGCCAGCCTTGCCTTGTTAGCAAGAGAGAGTTAGAGAGCCAGCCTTGCCTTGCCGGAGATAGAAGCAGAGAGCCAACCTTGCCTCGCAAGATAGAAGGACAGCCAGCGGGAGAAACAGAATGGCAAAGCAAGGCTGCCTCTCTAATTTACTGAAAGACAGCGAGATAGAGAGACACAGAGAGGCAGCCTTGCCTTGCCAGATGTAGAGACAGAGAGGCAGCCTTGCCTTGCCCGAGAGACAGGCAGACAGTGAGAAAGACACAGATTAGCAAGGCAAGGCTGGCTCTCTGATAGACAGAGAGAGAGACAGAGAGAGAGAGAGAGAGAGAGAGAGAGAGAGAGAGAGAGAGAAATGAGCCAGCCTGGCCCTGCCTTAGAGAGAGAGAGACAGTCAGAGTCAGAGAGCCTGCCATGCCTTGCCAGATATAGAGACAGAGAGCCAGCCTTGCCTTGCTAGAGAAAGAGCGACGGACAGCAAAAGACACACAGATTGTCAAGGCAAGGCTGTCTCTCTGAGAGACAGAAAGACAGAGAGAGAGTCAGAGAGACAGCCTTGCCCTGCCTTAGAGAGACAGACACCAGACAGATTGAGAGTCTTAGAGACAGCATGCCATGAGTGAGAGATAGACAGAGAGAAAGCCTTGCCTTGCCAGAGAGACAGACAGAGAGCCAGCCTTGCCTTGCCAGAGAGAGAGACACAGATTGGCAAGGCAAAGCTGGCCCTCTGATAGACAAACAGAGAGAAAAAAAAGACAGAGAGCCAGCGTTGTCTTGCCTTAGAGACAGAGAGACAGACAGAATGAGAGTCAGAGAGTCAGCCTTGCCTTGCCAGAGAGAGAGAGACAGAGAGCCCGCCTTCCATTGCCAGAAAGAGAGAGACAGACAGTAAGAGAGACACAGATTTTCAAGGCAATGTGGGATCTCTGAGAGACAGACAGAAAAAGAGAGAGAGACAGAGTGCCAGCCTTGCTTTGACAGAGATAGAGCCAGAGAGCCAGCCTTGCCTTGCCAGAGACAAAAGAAGAGCAAGAAAGACACAGATTGGCAAGGCAAGGCAGGCTCTTGAGAAACAGACAGACAGAGAGACAGACAGAGAGACAGTGAGCTAGCCTTGCCTTGCCAGAGAGACAGACAGCGGGAGAGACACAGATTGGCAAGGCAAGGCTCTCTCTCTGAGAGTCAGAAAGATAGAGTTAGAGAGAGAGTGAGCCAGCCTTGCCTTGTTAGCAAGAGAGAGTTAGAGAGCCAGCCTTGCCTTGCCAGAGAGAGTCAGAGAGCCAGCCTTGCCTTGCCAGAGATAGAGACAAAGTGCCAGCCTTGCCTTGCCAGAGAGAGAGAGAAAGAAAGACAGAGAGCCAGCTTTGCCTTGCCAGCCAGAAAGACAGACAGCAAGAAAGACAAAGAATGGCAAAGCAAGGCTGGCTCTCTGAGAGACAGACAAAGAGAGAGGCAGAGAGCCAACCTTGCCTTGCCAGAGAGAGAGTCAGAGAGCCAGCCTTGCCTCGCAAGATAGAAGGACAGCCAGCGAGAGAAACAGAATGGCAAAGCAAGGCTGCCTTTCTGTTTTACTGAAAGACAGCGAGATAGAGAGACACAGAGAGGCAGCCTTACCTTGCCAGAGAGACAGACAGAGAGCCAGCCTTGCCTTGCCCGAGAGACAGGCAGACAGTGAGAAAGACACAGATTGGCAAGGCAAGGCTGGCTCTCTGACAGACAGAGAGAGAGAGAGACAGGGAGAGAGAGAGAGAGAGAGAGAGAGAGAGAGAGAGAGAGAGAGAGCCAGCCTTGCCTTGCCTTAGAGAGAGAGACAGACAGCAACAGACATACAGATTGTCAAGGCAAGGCTGTCTCTCTGAGAGACAGAAAGACAGAGAGAGAGTGTCAGAGAGGCAGCCTTACTCTGCCTTAGAGAGAGAGAGAGACAGCAGACAGATTGAGAGTCTTAGAGCCAGCATGCCATGTGAGAGAGACAGAGAGAAAGCCTTGCCTTGCCAGAGAGACAGACAGAGAGCCATCCTTGCCTTGCCAGAGAGAGATACAGCCAGCGAGAGAGACACAGATTGGCAAGGCAATGCTGGCCCTCTGATAGACAAACAGACAGAGAGAAAAAAGAGACAGAGAGCCAGCGTTGTCTTGCCTTAGAGACAGAGAGACAGACAGAGTGAGAGTCAGAGAGGTAGCCTTGCCTTGCCTTAGAGTGAGAGACAGACACAGAGTCAGAGACAGGGAGCCAGCCATACCTGGACAGAGAGAGAGACAGAGAGAGAGACAGAGAGCCAGCCTTGCCTTGCCAGGGAGACAGACAGAGAGACAGTCATGCCTTGCCAGCCAGACAGATAGCGAGAGAGTTACAGATTCGCAAGGCAAACCTGGCTCTCTGAGAGACAGAGAGACAGAGAGAGAAGAGACAGAGAGCCAGGCTTGCGATGTCAGAGGGAGAGACAGAGAGACAGCCTTGCCTTGCCAGGGAGAGAGACAAAGTGCCAGAATTGCCTTGCCAGAGAGAGAGAGAGAAAGAAAGACAGAGAGCCAGCTTTGCCTTGCCAGCCAGAAAGACAGACAGCAAAAGAGACACAGATTGGCAAGGCAAGGCTGGCTCTCTGAGAGACAGACAAAGAGAGAGGCAGAGAGCCAGCCTTGCGATGCCAGAGAGAGAGTCAGAGAGCCAGCCTTGCCTTACCAGAGCGAGAAAAAAATAGCGACAGAGACACAGATTTGCCAGGCAAGGCTGGCTCTCTGAGAGACAGACAGACACAGCAAGAGAGACAGACAGAGAGTGCCAGCCTTGCTTTGACAGATATAGAGCCAGAGAGCCAGCCTTGCCTTGCCAGAGAGAGATACAGCCAGCGAGAGAGACACAGATTGGCAAGGCAATGCTGACCCTTTGATAGACAAACAGACAGAGAGAAAAAAGAGACAGAGAGCCAGCCTTGCCTTTCCAGGGAGAAAGAGAGACAGTCTTGCCTCGCCAGCCAGACAGACAGATAGCGAGAGAGTCATAGATTCGCAAGGCAAAGCTGGCTCTCTGAGAGACAGACAGACAGAGAGAGAAGAGACAAAGAGGCAGGCTTGCCATGTCAGAGGGAGAGACAGAGAGACAGCCTTGCCTTGCCAGAGATAGAGACAAAGTGCCAGAATTGCCTTGCCAGAGAGAGAGAGAAAGAAAGGCAGAGAGCCAGCATTGCCTTGCCAGCCAGAAAGACAGACAGCAAGAAAGACAAAGAATGGCAAAGCAAGGCTGGCTCTCTGAGAGACAGACAAAGAGAGAGGCAGAGAGCCAGCCTTGCCTTGCCAGAGAGAGAGTCAGAGAGCCAGCCTTGCCTTACCAGAGCGAAGAAAAGATAGCGACAGAGGCACAGATTTGCAAGGCAAGGCTGGCTCTCTGAGAGACAGACAGACACAGCGAGTGAGAGACACAGAGTGCCAGCCTTGCTTTGACAGAGATAGAGCCAGAGAGCCAGCCTTGCTTTGCCAGAGACAAAAGGACAGGAAGAAAGACAGAGATTGGCAAGGCAAGGCAGGCTCTTGAGAGACAGACAGACAAAGAGACAGTGAGCTATCCTTGCCTTGCCAGAGAGACAGACAGTGGGAGAGACACAGATTGGCAAGGCAAGGCTCTCTCTCTGAGAGAAAGACAGATAGAGTTAGAGACAGAGAGAGAGCCAGCCTTGCCTTGTTAGCGAGAGAGAGTTAGAGAGCCAGCCTTGCCTTGCCGGAGATAGAAGCAGAGAGCCAACCTTGCCTCGCAAGATAGAAGGACAGCCAGCGGGAGAAACAGAATGGCAAAGCAAGGCTGCCTCTCTAATTTACTGAAAGACAGCGAGATAGAGAGACACAGAGAGGCAGCCTTGCCTTGCCAGAGATAGAGACAAAGTGCCAGAATTGCCTTGCCAGAGAGAGAGAGAAAGAAAGACAGAGAGCCAGCTTTGCCTTGCCAGCCAGAAAGACAGACAGCCAGAGAGACACAGAATGGCAAAGCAAGGCTGGCTCTCTGAGAGACAGACAAAGAGAGAGGCAGAGAGGCAGCCTTGCCATGCCAGAGAGAGAAAAAGATAGCGACAGAGACACAGATTTGCAAGGCAAGGCTGGCTCTCTGAGAGACAGACAGACACAGCGAGAGAGACAGACAGAGAGTGCCAGCCTTGCTTTGACAGAGATAGACCCAGAGAGCCAGCCTTACCTTGCCAGAGACAAAAAGACAGCAAGAAAGACACAGATTGGCAAGGCAAGGCAGGCTCTTGAGAGACAGACAGACAGACAGACAGTGAGCTAGCCTTGTCTTGCCAGAGAGACAGACAGCGGGAGAGACACAGATTGGCAAGGCAAGGCTCTCTCTCTGAGAGACAGACAGATAGAGTTAGAGACAGAGAGAGAGCCAGCCTTGCCTTGTTAGCAAGAGAGAGTTAGAGAGCCAGCCTTGCCTTGCCGGAGATAGAAGCAGAGAGCCAACCTTGCCTCGCAAGATAGAAGGACAGCCAGCGGGAGAAACAGAATGGCAAAGCAAGGCTGCCTCTCTAATTTACTGAAAGACAGCGAGATAGAGAGACACAGAGAGGCAGCCTTGCCTTGCCAGATGTAGAGACAGAGAGGCAGCCTTGCCTTGCCCGAGAGACAGGCAGACAGTGAGAAAGACACAGATTAGCAAGGCAAGGCTGGCTCTCTGATAGACAGAGAGAGAGACAGAGAGAGAGAGAGAGAGAGAGAGAGAGAGAGAGAAATGAGCCAGCCTGGCCCTGCCTTAGAGAGAGAGAGACAGTCAGAGTCAGAGAGCCTGCCATGCCTTGCCAGATATAGAGACAGAGAGCCAGCCTTGCCTTGCTAGAGAAAGAGCGACGGACAGCAAAAGACACACAGATTGTCAAGGCAAGGCTGTCTCTCTGAGAGACAGAAAGACAGAGAGAGAGTCAGAGAGACAGCCTTGCCCTGCCTTAGAGAGACAGACACCAGACAGATTGAGAGTCTTAGAGACAGCATGCCATGAGTGAGAGATAGACAGAGAGAAAGCCTTGCCTTGCCAGAGAGACAGACAGAGAGCCAGCCTTGCCTTGCCAGAGAGAGAGACACAGATTGGCAAGGCAAAGCTGGCCCTCTGATAGACAAACAGAGAGAAAAAAAAGACAGAGAGCCAGCGTTGTCTTGCCTTAGAGACAGAGAGACAGACAGAATGAGAGTCAGAGAGTCAGCCTTGCCTTGCCAGAGAGAGAGAGACAGAGAGCCCGCCTTCCATTGCCAGAAAGAGAGAGACAGACAGTAAGAGAGACACAGATTTTCAAGGCAATGTGGGATCTCTGAGAGACAGACAGAAAAAGAGAGAGAGACAGAGTGCCAGCCTTGCTTTGACAGAGATAGAGCCAGAGAGCCAGCCTTGCCTTGCCAGAGACAAAAGAAGAGCAAGAAAGACACAGATTGGCAAGGCAAGGCAGGCTCTTGAGAAACAGACAGACAGAGAGACAGACAGAGAGACAGTGAGCTAGCCTTGCCTTGCCAGAGAGACAGACAGCGGGAGAGACACAGATTGGCAAGGCAAGGCTCTCTCTCTGAGAGTCAGAAAGATAGAGTTAGAGAGAGAGTGAGCCAGCCTTGCCTTGTTAGCAAGAGAGAGTTAGAGAGCCAGCCTTGCCTTGCCAGAGAGAGTCAGAGAGCCAGCCTTGCCTTGCCAGAGATAGAGACAAAGTGCCAGCCTTGCCTTGCCAGAGAGAGAGAGAAAGAAAGACAGAGAGCCAGCTTTGCCTTGCCAGCCAGAAAGACAGACAGCAAGAAAGACAAAGAATGGCAAAGCAAGGCTGGCTCTCTGAGAGACAGACAAAGAGAGAGGCAGAGAGCCAACCTTGCCTTGCCAGAGAGAGAGTCAGAGAGCCAGCCTTGCCTCGCAAGATAGAAGGACAGCCAGCGAGAGAAACAGAATGGCAAAGCAAGGCTGCCTTTCTGTTTTACTGAAAGACAGCGAGATAGAGAGACACAGAGAGGCAGCCTTACCTTGCCAGAGAGACAGACAGAGAGCCAGCCTTGCCTTGCCCGAGAGACAGGCAGACAGTGAGAAAGACACAGATTGGCAAGGCAAGGCTGGCTCTCTGACAGACAGAGAGAGAGAGAGACAGGGAGAGAGAGAGAGAGAGAGAGAGAGAGAGAGAGAGAGCCAGCCTTGCCTTGCCTTAGAGAGAGAGACAGACAGCAACAGACATACAGATTGTCAAGGCAAGGCTGTCTCTCTGAGAGACAGAAAGACAGAGAGAGAGTGTCAGAGAGGCAGCCTTACTCTGCCTTAGAGAGAGAGAGAGACAGCAGACAGATTGAGAGTCTTAGAGCCAGCATGCCATGTGAGAGAGACAGAGAGAAAGCCTTGCCTTGCCAGAGAGACAGACAGAGAGCCATCCTTGCCTTGCCAGAGAGAGATACAGCCAGCGAGAGAGACACAGATTGGCAAGGCAATGCTGGCCCTCTGATAGACAAACAGACAGAGAGAAAAAAGAGACAGAGAGCCAGCGTTGTCTTGCCTTAGAGACAGAGAGACAGACAGAGTGAGAGTCAGAGAGGTAGCCTTGCCTTGCCTTAGAGTGAGAGACAGACACAGAGTCAGAGACAGGGAGCCAGCCATACCTGGACAGAGAGAGAGACAGAGAGAGAGACAGAGAGCCAGCCTTGCCTTGCCAGGGAGACAGACAGAGAGACAGTCATGCCTTGCCAGCCAGACAGATAGCGAGAGAGTTACAGATTCGCAAGGCAAACCTGGCTCTCTGAGAGACAGACAGACAGAGAGAGAAGAGACAGAGAGCCAGGCTTGCGATGTCAGAGGGAGAGACAGAGAGACAGCCTTGCCTTGCCAGAGATAGAGACAAAGTGCCAGAATTGCCTTGCCAGAGAGAGAGAGAGAAAGAAAGACAGAGAGCCAGCTTTGCCTTGCCAGCCAGAAAGACAGACAGCAAAAGAGACACAGATTGGCAAGGCAAGGCTGGCTCTCTGAGAGACAGACAAAGAGAGAGGCAGAGAGCCAGCCTTGCGATGCCAGAGAGAGAGTCAGAGAGCCAGCCTTGCCTTACCAGAGCGAGAAAAAAATAGCGACAGAGACACAGATTTGCCAGGCAAGGCTGGCTCTCTGAGAGACAGACAGACACAGCAAGAGAGACAGACAGAGAGTGCCAGCCTTGCTTTGACAGATATAGAGCCAGAGAGCCAGCCTTGCCTTGCCAGAGAGAGATACAGCCAGCGAGAGAGACACAGATTGGCAAGGCAATGCTGACCCTTTGATAGACAAACAGACAGAGAGAAAAAAGAGACAGAGAGCCAGCCTTGCCTTTCCAGGGAGAAAGAGAGACAGTCTTGCCTCGCCAGCCAGACAGACAGATAGCGAGAGAGTCATAGATTCGCAAGGCAAAGCTGGCTCTCTGAGAGACAGACAGACAGAGAGAGAAGAGACAAAGAGGCAGGCTTGCCATGTCAGAGGGAGAGACAGAGAGCCAGCCTTGCCTTGCCAGAGATAGAGACAAAGTGCCAGAATTGCCTTGCCAGAGAGAGAGAGAAAGAAAGGCAGAGAGCCAGCATTGCCTTGCCAGCCAGAAAGACAGACAGCAAGAAAGACAAAGAATGGCAAAGCAAGGCTGGCTCTCTGAGAGACAGACAAAGAGAGAGGCAGAGAGCCAGCCTTGCCTTGCCAGAGAGAGAGTCAGAGAGCCAGCCTTGCCTTACCAGAGCGAAGAAAAGATAGCGACAGAGGCACAGATTTGCAAGGCAAGGCTGGCTCTCTGAGAGACAGACAGACACAGCGAGTGAGAGACACAGAGTGCCAGCCTTGCTTTGACAGAGATAGAGCCAGAGAGCCAGCCTTGCTTTGCCAGAGACAAAAGGACAGGAAGAAAGACAGAGATTGGCAAGGCAAGGCAGGCTCTTGAGAGACAGACAGACAAAGAGACAGTGAGCTATCCTTGCCTTGCCAGAGAGACAGACAGTGGGAGAGACACAGATTGGCAAGGCAAGGCTCTCTCTCTGAGAGAAAGACAGATAGAGTTAGAGACAGAGAGAGAGCCAGCCTTGCCTTGTTAGCGAGAGAGAGTTAGAGAGCCAGCCTTGCCTTGCCGGAGATAGAAGCAGAGAGCCAACCTTGCCTCACAAGATAGAAGGACAGCCAGCGGGAGAAACAGAATGGCAAAGCAAGGCTGCCTCTCTAATTTACTGAAAGACAGCGAGATAGAGAGACACAGAGAGGCAGCCTTGCCTTGCCAGAGATAGAGACAAAGTGCCAGAATTGCCTTGCCAGAGAGAGAGAGAAAGAAAGACAGAGAGCCAGCTTTGCCTTGCCAGCCAGAAAGACAGACAGCCAGAGAGACACAGAATGGCAAAGCAAGGCTGGCTCTCTGAGAGACAGACAAAGAGAGAGGCAGAGAGGCAGCCTTGCCATGCCAGAGAGAGAAAAAGATAGCGACAGAGACACAGATTTGCAAGGCAAGGCTGGCTCTCTGAGAGACAGACAGACACAGCGAGAGAGACAGACAGAGAGTGCCAGCCTTGCTTTGACAGAGATAGACCCAGAGAGCCAGCCTTACCTTGCCAGAGACAAAAAGACAGCAAGAAAGACACAGATTGGCAAGGCAAGGCAGGCTCTTGAGAGACAGACAGACAGACAGACAGTGAGCTAGCCTTGTCTTGCCAGAGAGACAGACAGCGGGAGAGACACAGATTGCAAGGCAAGGCTCTCTCTCTGAGAGACAGACAGATAGAGTTAGAGACAGAGAGAGAGCCAGCCTTGCCTTGTTAGCAAGAGAGAGTTAGAGAGCCAGCCTTGCCTTGCCGGAGATAGAAGCAGAGAGCCAACCTTGCCTCGCAAGATAGAAGGACAGCCAGCGGGAGAAACAGAATGGCAAAGCAAGGCTGCCTCTCTAATTTACTGAAAGACAGCGAGATAGAGAGACACAGAGAGGCAGCCTTGCCTTGCCAGATGTAGAGACAGAGAGGCAGCCTTGCCTTGCCCGAGAGACAGGCAGACAGTGAGAAAGACACAGATTAGCAAGGCAAGGCTGGCTCTCTGATAGACAGAGAGAGAGACAGAGAGAGAGAGAGAGAGAGAGAGAGAGAGAGAGAGAGAGAGAAATGAGCCAGCCTGGCCCTGCCTTAGAGAGAGAGAGACAGTCAGAGTCAGAGAGCCTGCCATGCCTTGCCAGATATAGAGACAGAGAGCCAGCCTTGCCTTGCTAGAGAAAGAGCGACGGACAGCAAAAGACACACAGATTGTCAAGGCAAGGCTGTCTCTCTGAGAGACAGAAAGACAGAGAGAGAGTCAGAGAGACAGCCTTGCCCTGCCTTAGAGAGACAGACACCAGACAGATTGAGAGTCTTAGAGACAGCATGCCATGAGTGAGAGATAGACAGAGAGAAAGCCTTGCCTTGCCAGAGAGACAGACAGAGAGCCAGCCTTGCCTTGCCAGAGAGAGAGACACAGATTGGCAAGGCAAAGCTGGCCCTCTGATAGACAAACAGAGAGAAAAAAAAGACAGAGAGCCAGCGTTGTCTTGCCTTAGAGACAGAGAGACAGACAGAATGAGAGTCAGAGAGTCAGCCTTGCCTTGCCAGAGAGAGAGAGACAGAGAGCCCGCCTTCCATTGCCAGAAAGAGAGAGACAGACAGTAAGAGAGACACAGATTTTCAAGGCAATGTGGGATCTCTGAGAGACAGACAGAAAAAGAGAGAGAGACAGAGTGCCAGCCTTGCTTTGACAGAGATAGAGCCAGAGAGCCAGCCTTGCCTTGCCAGAGACAAAAGAAGAGCAAGAAAGACACAGATTGGCAAGGCAAGGCAGGCTCTTGAGAAACAGACAGACAGAGAGACAGACAGAGAGACAGTGAGCTAGCCTTGCCTTGCCAGAGAGACAGACAGCGGGAGAGACACAGATTGGCAAGGCAAGGCTCTCTCTCTGAGAGTCAGAAAGATAGAGTTAGAGAGAGAGTGAGCCAGCCTTGCCTTGTTAGCAAGAGAGAGTTAGAGAGCCAGCCTTGCCTTGCCAGAGAGAGTCAGAGAGCCAGCCTTGCCTTGCCAGAGATAGAGACAAAGTGCCAGCCTTGCCTTGCCAGAGAGAGAGAGAAAGAAAGACAGAGAGCCAGCTTTGCCTTGCCAGCCAGAAAGACAGACAGCAAGAAAGACAAAGAATGGCAAAGCAAGGCTGGCTCTCTGAGAGACAGACAAAGAGAGAGGCAGAGAGCCAACCTTGCCTTGCCAGAGAGAGAGTCAGAGAGCCAGCCTTGCCTCGCAAGATAGAAGGACAGCCAGCGAGAGAAACAGAATGGCAAAGCAAGGCTGCCTTTCTGTTTTACTGAAAGACAGCGAGATAGAGAGACACAGAGAGGCAGCCTTACCTTGCCAGAGAGACAGACAGAGAGCCAGCCTTGCCTTGCCCGAGAGACAGGCAGACAGTGAGAAAGACACAGATTGGCAAGGCAAGGCTGGCTCTCTGACAGACAGAGAGAGAGACAGACAGGGAGAGAGAGAGAGAGAGAGAGAGAGAGAGAGAGAGAGAGCCAGCCTTGCCTTGCCTTAGAGAGAGAGACAGACAGCAACAGACATACAGATTGTCAAGGCAAGGCTGTCTCTCTGAGAGACAGAAAGACAGAGAGAGAGTGTCAGAGAGGCAGCCTTACTCTGCCTTAGAGAGAGAGAGAGACAGCAGACAGATTGAGAGTCTTAGAGCCAGCATGCCATGTGAGAGAGACAGAGAGAAAGCCTTGCCTTGCCAGAGAGACAGACAGAGAGCCATCCTTGCCTTGCCAGAGAGAGATACAGCCAGCGAGAGAGACACAGATTGGCAAGGCAATGCTGGCCCTCTGATAGACAAACAGACAGAGAGAAAAAAGAGACAGAGAGCCAGCGTTGTCTTGCCTTAGAGACAGAGAGACAGACAGAGTGAGAGTCAGAGAGGTAGCCTTGCCTTGCCTTAGAGTGAGAGACAGACACAGAGTCAGAGACAGGGAGCCAGCCATACCTGGACAGAGAGAGAGACAGAGAGAGAGACAGAGAGCCAGCCTTGCCTTGCCAGGGAGACAGACAGAGAGACAGTCATGCCTTGCCAGCCAGACAGATAGCGAGAGAGTTACAGATTCGCAAGGCAAACCTGGCTCTCTGAGAGACAGAGAGACAGAGAGAGAAGAGACAGAGAGCCAGGCTTGCGATGTCAGAGGGAGAGACAGAGAGACAGCCTTGCCTTGCCAGAGATAGAGACAAAGTGCCAGAATTGCCTTGCCAGAGAGAGAGAGAGAAAGAAAGACAGAGAGCCAGCTTTGCCTTGCCAGCCAGAAAGACAGACAGCAAAAGAGACACAGATTGGCAAAGCAAGGCTGGCTCTCTGAGAGACAGACAAAGAGAGAGGCAGAGAGGCAGCCTTGCCATGCCAGAGAGAGAAAAAGATAGCGACAGAGACACAGATTTGCAAGGCAAGGCTGGCTCTCTGAGAGACAGACAGACACAGCGAGAGAGACAGACAGAGAGTGCCAGCCTTGCTTTGACAGAGATAGACCCAGAGAGCCAGCCTTACCTTGCCAGAGACAAAAAGACAGCAAGAAAGACACAGATTGGCAAGGCAAGGCAGGCTCTTGAGAGACAGACAGACAGACAGACAGTGAGCTAGCCTTGTCTTGCCAGAGAGACAGACAGCGGGAGAGACACAGATTGGCAAGGCAAGACTCTCTCTCTGAGAGACAGACAGATAGAGTTAGAGACAGAGAGAGAGCCAGCCTTGCCTTGTTAGCAAGAGAGAGTTAGAGAGCCAGCCTTGCCTTGCCGGAGATAGAAGCAGAGAGCCAACCTTGCCTCGCAAGATAGAAGGACAGCCAGCGGGAGAAACAGAATGGCAAAGCAAGGCTGCCTCTCTAATTTACTGAAAGACAGCGAGATAGAGAGACACAGAGAGGCAGCCTTGCCTTGCCAGATGTAGAGACAGAGAGGCAGCCTTGCCTTGCCCGAGAGACAGGCAGACAGTGAGAAAGACACAGATTAGCAAGGCAAGGCTGGGCTCTCTGATAGACAGAGAGAGAGACAGAGAGAGAGAGAGAGAGAGAGAGAGAGAGAGAGAGAGAGAGAGAAATGAGCCAGCCTGGCCCTGCCTTAGAGAGAGAGAGACAGTCAGAGTCAGAGAGCCTGCCATGCCTTGCCAGATATAGAGACAGAGAGCCAGCCTTGCCTTGCTAGAGAAAGAGCGACGGACCAGCAAAAGACACACAGATTGTCAAGGCAAGGCTGTCTCTCTGAGAGACAGAAAGGACAGAGAGGAGAGTCAGAGAGACAGCCTTGCCCTGCCTTAGAGAGACAGACACCAGACAGATTGAGAGTCTTAGAGACAGCATGCCATGAGTGAGAGATAGACAGAGAGAAAGCCTTGCCCTTGCCAGAGAGACAGACAGAGAGCCAGCCTTGCCTTGCCAGGGAGAGAGACACAGATTGGCAAGGCAAAGCTGGCCCTCTGATAGACAAACAGAGAGAAAAAAAAGACAGAGAGCCAGCGTTTGTCTTGCCTTAGAGACAGAGAGACAGACAGAATGAGAGTCAGAGAGTCAGCCTTGCCTTGCCAGAGAGAGAGACAGAGAGCCCGCCTTCCATTGCCAGAAAGAGAGAGACAGGACAGTAAGAGAGACAACAGATTTTCAAGGCAATGTGGGATCTCTGAGAGACAGACAGAAAAAGAGAGAGAGACAGAGTGCCAGCCTTGCTTTGACAGAGATAGAGCCAGAGAGCCAGCCTTGCCTTGCCAGAGACAAAAGAAGAGCAAGAAAGACACAGATTGGCAAGGCAAGGCAGGCTCTTGAGAAACAGACAGACAGAGAGACAGACAGAGAGACAGTGAGCTAGCCTTGCCTTGCCAGAGAGACAGACAGCGGGAGAGGACACAGATTGGCAAGGCAAGGCTCTCTCTCTGAGAGTCAGAAAGATAGAGTTAGAGAGAGAGTGAGCCAGCCTTGCCTTGTTAGCGAGAGAGAGTTAGAGAGCCAAGCCTTGCCTTGCCAGAGAGAGTCAGAGAGCCAGCCTTGCCTTGCCAGAGATAGAGACAAAGTGCCAGCCTTGCCTTGCCAGAGAGAGAGGAGAAAGAAAGACAGAGAGCCAGCTTTGCCTTGCCAGCCAGAAAGACAGACAGCAAGAAAGACAAAGAATGGCAAAGCAAGGCTGGCTCTCTGAGAGACAGACAAAGAGAGAGGCAGAGAGCCAGCCTTGCCTTGCCAGAGAGAGAGTCAGAGAGCCAGCCTTGCCTCGCAAGATAGAAGGACAGCCAGTGAGAGAAACAGAATGGCAAAGCAAGGCTGCCTTTCTGTTTTACTGAAAGACAGCGAGATAGAGAGACACAGAGAGGCAGCCTTGCCTTGCCAGAGAGACAGACAGAGAGCCAGCCTTGCCTTGCCCGAGAGACAGGCAGACAGTGAGAAAGACACAGACTGGCAAGGCAAGGCTGGCTCTCTGACAGACAGAGAGAGAGAGAGACAGAGAGAGAGAGAGAGAGAGAGAGGAGAGAGAGAGGAGAGAGAGAGAGAGAGAGAGCCAGCCTTGCCTTGCCTTAGAGAGAGAGGACAGACAGCAACAGACATACAGATTGTCAAGGCAAGGCTGTCTCTCTGAGAGACAGAAAGACAGAGAGAGAGTGTCAGAGAGGCAGCCTTACTCTGCCTTAGAGAGAGAGAGAGACAGCAGACAGATTGAGAGTCTTAGAGCCAGCATGCCATGTGAGAGAGGACAGAGAGAAAGCCTTGCCTTGCCAGAGAGACAGACAGAGAGCCATCCTTGCCTTGCCAGAGAGAGATACAGCCAGCGAGAGAGACACAGATTGGCAAGGGCAATGCTGGCCCTCTGATAGACAAACAGACAGAGAGAAAAAAGAGACAGAGAGCCAGCGTTGTCTTGCCTTAGAGACAGAGAGACAGACAGAGTGAGAGTCAGAGAGGTAGCCTTGCCTTGCCTTAGAGTGAGAGACAGACACAGAGTCAGAGACAGGGAGCCAGCCATACCTGGACAGAGAGAGAGACAGAGAGAGAGACAGAGAGCCAGCCTTGCCTTGCCAGGGAGACAGACAGAGAGACAGTCATGCCTTGCCAGCCAGACAGATAGCGAGAGAGTTACAGATTCGCAAGGCAAACCTGGCTCTCTGAGAGACAGACAGACAGAGAGAGAAGAGACAGAGAGCCAGGCTTGCGATGTCAGAGGGAGAGACAGAGAGACAGCCTTGCCTTGCCAGAGATAGAGACAAAGTGCCAGAATTGCCTTGCAGAGAGAGAGAGAGAAAGAAAGACAGAGAGCCAGCTTTGCCTTGCCAGCCAGAAAGACAGACAGCAAAAGAGACACAGATTGGCAAAGCAAGGCTGGCTCTCTGAGAGACAGACAAAGAGAGAGGCAGAGAGCCAGCCTTGCGATGCCAGAGAGAGAGTCAGAGAGCCAGCCTTGCCTTACCAGAGCGAGAAAAAAATAGCGACAGAGACACAGATTTGCCAGGCAAGGCTGGCTCTCTGAGAGACAGACAGACACAGCAAGAGAGACAGACAGAGAGTGCCAGCCTTGCTTTGACAGATATAGAGCCAGAGAGCCAGCCTTGCCTTGCCAGAGAGAGATACAGCCAGCGAGAGAGACACAGATTGGCAAGGCAATGCTGACCCTTTGATAGACAAACAGACAGAGAGAAAAAAGAGATAGAGAGCCAGCCTTGCCTTTCCAGGGAGAAAGAGAGACAGTCTTGCCTCGCCAGCCAGACAGACAGATAGCGAGAGAGTCATAGATTCGCAAGGCAAAGCTGGCTCTCTGAGAGACAGACAGACAGAGAGAGAAGAGACAAAGAGGCAGGCTTGCCATGTCAGAGGGAGAGACAGAGAGCCAGCCTTGCCTTGCCAGAGATAGAGACAAAGTGCCAGAATTGCCTTGCCAGAGAGAGAGAGAAAGAAAGGCAGAGAGCCAGCATTGCCTTGCCAGCCAGAAAGACAGACAGCAAGAAAGACAAAGAATGGCAAAGCAAGGCTGGCTCTCTGAGAGACAGACAAAGAGAGAGGCAGAGAGCCAGCCTTGCCTTGCCAGAGAGAGAGTCAGAGAGCCAGCCTTGCCTTACCAGAGCGAAGAAAAGATAGCGACAGAGGCACAGATTTGCAAGGCAAGGCTGGCTCTCTGAGAGACAGACAGACACAGCGAGTGAGAGACACAGAGTGCCAGCCTTGCTTTGACAGAGATAGAGCCAGAGAGCCAGCCTTGCTTTGCCAGAGACAAAAGGACAGGAAGAAAGACAGAGATTGGCAAGGCAAGGCAGGCTCTTGAGAGACAGACAGACAAAGAGACAGTGAGCTATCCTTGCCTTGCCAGAGAGACAGACAGTGGGAGAGACACAGATTGGCAAGGCAAGGCTCTCTCTCTGAGAGAAAGACAGATAGAGTTAGAGACAGAGAGAGAGCCAGCCTTGCCTTGTTAGCAAGAGAGAGTTAGAGAGCCAGCCTTGCCTTGCCGGAGATAGAAGCAGAGAGCCAACCTTGCCTCGCAAGATAGAAGGACAGCCAGCGGGAGAAACAGAATGGCAAAGCAAGGCTGCCTCTCTAATTTACTGAAAGACAGCGAGATAGAGAGACACAGAGAGGCAGCCTTGCCTTGCCAGATGTAGAGACAGAGAGGCAGCCTTGCCTTGCCCGAGAGACAGGCAGACAGTGAGAAAGACACAGATTAGCAAGGCAAGGCTGGCTCTCTGATAGACAGAGAGAGAGACAGAGAGAGAGAGAGAGAGAGAGAGAGAGAGAGAGAGAGAGAGAGAGAGAAATGAGCCAGCCTGGCCCTGCCTTAGAGAGAGAGAGACAGTCAGAGTCAGAGAGCCTGCCATGCCTTGCCAGATATAGAGACAGAGAGCCAGCCTTGCCTTGCTAGAGAAAGAGCGACGGACAGCAAAAGACACACAGATTGTCAAGGCAAGGCTGTCTCTCTGAGAGACAGAAAGACAGAGAGAGAGTCAGAGAGACAGCCCTTGCCCTGCCTTAGAGAGACAGACACCAGACAGATTGAGAGTCTTAGA